>NC_136527.1:21528723-21563333 GCF_053919585.1 Euprymna scolopes
ATGCGCACAAGTTAAAAACAAAGATTCAAACGGAACGAAATTTAAATTTCTGTTCCATTTTTATAACCACTGTAAAACCTTATTATTTATATTGGATATTTTTGCTATTGCAAATTTGTCGTTTCTATAATAAAGAGTCTATATCGACCAGAGCATTTAGGATTGCCATTTATTAAACACGCCGGAAATGGCTGCAGTAGTTCACGAAAGAAATCTGAAAGGTAGATGACACTAATGCATACGAATATTATATTAAGGATTAAAATTAGATTAGTATTTTTCAATTGTGAAAGATTAAATCATATTAATTAAAAGGGTAATAATAACTACTCCTAGAGACAGCTAAAACAGAAGTTGTTTCTCGTATTATTTCTAGTCACACATCTGCTGCTCCATTGTGTGGTACATCACGTCTCTGAGCGCTACAACCATACTTCATCCCCGAGTCATGATCGCTGTTGCCTCTGTCTCCCTGCTTGCCGGCTCAACCCTGGGATGCCTTCAGGAGCATGTGAATATCGACACGTGTAGAACTGTCACTTGTGCTTGTCCTAATCTAGGCGACATATTGTACCAGTAGACATGTTGCTCTTGTGAGGTACTTCCTCTCTGTCACTTCCTTTATTCTCTCATGGTTTCTTTCCAAAATCTCATCGCCACTGGGGCTATACGTAGCTCTAAAGAATTGATGAATATTCCATTTTTTTTTCATTACATACGCAATTGCTACCGATCTAAATGCAGTATCATTGTTGGTTTGCAACTCTTCCACTGGACCTTGCTCAAGGGCTACCGTTATTTCACTGGCCGTTTCACCTCACTACTTTCTCTATAGGGCAAATCATCCGGGGCCACAGTCGATCATTGTCATGTAAAGCCCACCCCTGTAGTGGGTGACACCCACTGTCAGTCTTTCCCAGGTTCCAGTCACACCTTGTTCTTCAGTGTCATGCACGCTTGGAGCAGGATTTATTGACTGACCACTTGCCTTACTTGTTCCTTGGGGACACTCGGGTACACTTCTCTCACCAAATAGAATGTCCTCTCTACCCCCATATGGTGCTGAACATGCAACGTTCGCACCCCAGCATTATCCTGATCAGACACTACAGCAACATCCTCTTTTTTTTATATACGAGCCAGTTCTTTCTAACTCTCATGAGAACATCCATCCTGTTCTTCTCGGACGTCACCATGATTATGCGCAGCTTCAGAGAAAACTCCTGCATCAGCTCAGCCAGAATCCCAAGCCTGTGCTTCACCAGCATCTCCACTGCCCCTTTCGTCCTTATCCTTTAATCATTTGAAATCATCAATTGTAGCCAGGCAAACACAGTAGCAGAGTCTGTTTTCACACAGATGCCGCATAGACCCCATTCTAAGACCAGATTCACTCCTTTGGTAATCGCATCCAATCCTGCCATATTTATGTGGCTAGCATCACCCTTCTTCCTTAGCGAGGCCACCTCCTCTGCAACCACTCCACTCACTTCCAAGACGACATCTGTTGCAATGCTGCTTGCATCACACCACACAACCCTATATAGTGTTCACAGCATGAACCACATTCACCGAACTGGGTCTTGCCTTTCCACTTCTTTCAGGACCTCTTTGATTAAGGTGGTCGTACCTCTTCCTACTTCGGCATGCCTCTGTACGTAACTGCACGCTGGTCTAATCCAGCTGGCAAATGGATAATGCCCAATCAGCCTGCAGCATATGGAAAAAAGCTCCCCCTTGTTGAGCTCTTCCTTCATTCGTGGAATCTCATTCTCCCTTTAAAATTCCAGACCACTCGACACACTTTGTTTCAAAATTAGCCCCAAGGCCAATCTCCCGTACAATTCTTCCTGTGCCTTGGCGACCAACCCGAACTTGTTCAAGTGAACCACCACCTCCTTTGCAGTCACCAGAGTTTCATTTATGAGGATCTCATTAATGTACAAGATCACGGTACCACTGTTCATAAAACTATGCGCACCATCTTTGATCTCTCTCTTTCTTGCCCGACCCCACCCAATGCACATATGTAGTAAGACTTCTGTTTTTCCTAACTTCAAATAAGATAATTTTTACATAATCGCGAACAATAATTAAAAAAATAATAATTTAAAAACAGGAACATAAAAAATAATTAAATAAAAAATAATAAAAATTGATACAAACGTTCAGAATAGGAATGTATAGATGCACGTCCGGGGTGTGGGGAGAAATCTGACACCCCTGCCTCCTTTTACTATCATGACTTCATTTTGAAACAGCGTTTTGATTGGCTGAAATTTTGGGCCTCCTTATAAACGTGTTTACAAAATTTTAGTTTGTTGCATTTTGGGCGAACGGTAAATTACTTGCTTTTTGAGGGTTAATTAAGTTTTTTTTTTTGCACAAACAAGGTGTTTTTTCTTTTTTTAATTTAATTCAATATCTTAGGACTTTACTAATTATCTTTGAAATAGACCCAGAAAACTAATATTAATCTTTTAAGGGATTTTTATAATGAATTTATTTGACTTCTAAAATTTAGCTGAATTGGTTAGCTTGCCGTGAAAATATTTTTCATAACTTTTTTCATGTGCATAAATATTTTTTTTTCTTTAGGAGATTAACTTTAGTCTTTAATCTTTCAAATACAATAAAAAAGTAGTCGGAAAAAAAAAAAAAATGATAAATCGGCTTTCAAAACTGGGTCCCCCATATTTTTGCTCGTGCTTACTCTTCAGTATTCCTATTGTGAAGCGATTTATTGAAATAAAATATAAGAAAACCACATTATTGAAAAGTACGCAATAAAAATTAACAAAATAAAATAACACAATTATAAAAGCTTTTGTTATATTTAAAATTATTAAAAAAAATGTTTATGAAATCATAAAAATAAAAGCTCTTTTAATTTTAAAAATAAAAGTTACTTAATTATACAAATAAAAGGTTTTATCTGAATTTATATAAAAAAAACTATGTTTATACATAAATACATAAGTATAAACGGGTTTGTTTTACTGTACACATAGATTCGAAAAAGTTGTCACAAAACAAATATAAACAAATAAATGTTATCAAAGGCAAGATAAGTTACTTTTCTAACTAACTGGATATGTTTTTAGTGTTTTCATTCAATGTAACATGTTTATTCAGCTCGAAAACCATACAGTGTTCAGTGATGTATTGGAACATTCAAGATGGCGTCTTATTCTCTCTTTAACACGGTAAGTTTGGGAAAATGTGTTATAAATAATAATAAAAAAAAACAGTCAAAATACTGTTAAAAACCCGCCGAATATATGTCAGCCTATGTCACGGTAACATATATTGAGCGAGTTTCTAACAGTATTTTGTTTGTTTTTTTATTTATAACTCATTTTCCCAAACTTACCGCCTTAAAGAGAGAGTCGGCTGCCATTTAAAATTTTCAAATACATCGGTAAACACTGTATGTTTTTCGAGCTGAATAAACATGTTACATTAAATATAAACACTAAAAAATATATCCAGTTAGGAAGAAAAGTAAGTTATCTTGCCTTTGGTAACATTTATTTGTTATATGTTTGTTTTGTGACAACTTTTTCGAATCTATGTGTACAGTAAAACAAACTCGTATAAACATAAACTTATTGAAATCAAAATAACAAAATTTCAAACCTTTTTAACAAAATCGTGTCCAATAAGATATATCCATATCAACTACTACAATCGAAGGGACAGATAGATCTGCCTTGTCACCACTTCCGGTAGCGCCTCCTCCGCAGAAAATTAAGAAGTACGTTAGCTAACTAACCGTAAAGCAAGCCAAAATAACAAATAATTATATCGTATTTAGAAACTCACTAACATTGGCCTTCGGGCCAATATCAAAGTGTAGTATCTGTTCTGATGCTAGACTTTAATTTTTTTTTTTTTTTTGTTCTCGGTTAATGGAAGAGAAACTATTCACGCACGACTGAGACTTTTTTTTTTTACTTTTGTTTTTTTCTCCACATTAAAAAAAAAACGACCTTAGTGTCTAACTCTGCCCTCGTGGGGAGGCAAAGTAAGTAGGAACAATTACTGTGTGTGTGTGTGTGTGTGTGTGTGAAAGAAAGAAAGAAAGAGAGAGAGAGAGAGAGAGAGAGAGAGAGAGTGCGGGAATTAGGATTGATGACGCATGCGCAGTCCACCGGATGTTGACGAGATTTTTTTTTTTACTTTTTCACAGACGAACGCCCATCATTCAGTATATTTCAAACAAGCCAAACAAAAGAAGATTCGTCGATGAAAGTAAGTTTGCTATTATTTGAATCGATTTTGTAAATACTTTTTTTTTTCATCAGTTTCAAACGATTTCACAATTCATTCTATAAGTTAAGAAGGAAAGGACAAGTTTTGAGAAATGTCGGTTTTTAGAATTAAATTGCATATATTTTAAATGAAATCCTAACTATTTAATTTTTTATGAATTCGCTGCATAAATAATAGTGTCGTTATTGACGTCTTTGCATTTTTAAATGTAAGATAAAACGATGGGGTAAAAAAATTTGATCATTGTGTAAAAAAAAAAAAAAAAAAAAAAAAAAAAAAACAACAAAAAACCGGCACTTCTACAGAATTGGAACAAAATTTTGTAGTCGATAGAGTTTTCAGATAAAAAAAAAAGGTACTAGTGCAGAGAGTGATCCGGACGTAAATAATAACGTTATTATTTAAAAAGCCATTCTTAACATGGGGAGGGCAGGATGTTTTGTACCTATTCTATAGTTCAACCTTACAACTGAATAAACAAAAACATAAAACTTTAATTAAACTTGGAAATACGATATAAAAAATAGCACGGATCACTCTCTGCACTAGCACAAAAAACAAAACAAAAAAAAAACAATGATTTCTACTGATTTTTTTGTCAATTCGGTACTTGTGCAGTTTAATCAAGATATTAAAAAAAAATGAAAATATCAAACATAGGTTATATTGTATGTATCAATTTTGAACTGAAGATCTCTGAAAAAAAATTTCACTTAATTTGATTGAGTAGATTTTTTTTAACAGCAGCACAGCAGCAGCACGTTGAAGATAGACATCTTTGAATTTTTTACATTTTTGTTTGGATTTTAGTAACGCACGAGGAGATAACTCAGTTTAAAGCACCGACACTCCCTCCCCATTTTTAATACTAGCTTTTCTTCCTAAAAATCGATCCTTTTGCTCGGTATCATAACAAATTGTTTTTCCGCTGTAAAAAAAAAAAAAAAAAAAAAAAAAAAATACTTGATGAAATTAAGTGAAATTATTTTTTTGGAGAACTTCATTCCATAACGGATAACTTTTTTTTCGGTATTTTTATTTTTATAATTAAACTGTACAAGTATCGTAAATTCTAATAAATTACAATGTTAGCTTCCAAATTATGCAGTCAAAATTAATACGATCGTTTTCTTCAAATTATATTTATTATTTTCTTTAATATATAATTTCCTACCTTATCGATTTTTATAATTTTTTGATATAATCCTCTTAAAAATACGAGGAATATGTAGATATCATAGAAATTCAGTATTACGATTTCCAAAATTTCGTTCCGATAGTGTAAAAGCGCCCAAAACAAACACACTTGAAAAAAATAAGTTTCCCAACAACCTTACTAGTAATATAAAAGTTTGGAGATATATAAAATTAATACAAAATTATATTTGTTTATATTAGCACCTTCAAAAATTCACCACAGAATTAACCCCCCCTCCTATATATAACACGATGTAACTTTGTTATGAGTTAATATTATCAGTATAACTTTTGTACTATTTAAAAGAAGGGCAAAATAAACCAGTAATGATTAAAAAATAAATTTTTTTTTCGACGTACGAAAATAATGAAATTGCAACACGAAAATCTTGTTTGTATAATTGACGCTTTAAAATAATGTTCCCGTGTAGTAAGCATTCCAAACGTGAAAACATACCCGTGTTTAATAAATCTAGCAAAAATCAACTAATGGTAAGATTTTCGTGAAACTTTCAATACTTATCCATTTTAGAATGAAATTACATATAAAATGCAGTTTCCATAAAATATTTGAGGGGAAAGATATTTTTTTTTTAGTGTGTGCCCTGCCACTCATATTTATTTTTTCGAAATTTGAACAAAATATATTGAAATCTATCGAAATTTCTATTTATTATGAAGCAGAAGAGTTCAAATAAGTAAAAATATTTATTTTTAATTTAAATACACGCATTGAAAAAAAACTTACCTTGAAGTTGCAATTAAAAAAATTGATATGAATTTTACATTATTATGTTTTTTAAATAGCATTTTTTCAAATTAATATATACTATAATCAGTTGAATTGCCAAGAAAAAGAAACTTCGTAAACACTAATTAATTTTTAAAAGATTAAAACTATTAAAATTCCATTATTTCAAAATGTTCTGTTACAACATAGATTTTTAATTGTGTTTAAAAAAATTTTTAATATTAAATTTTGATACAAATATGGCCCTTGTCAGCTATTTTATCGCCAGATTAAAACCAATTTGAAAATCTTATTGCACAAAAAACAAATATTTTGTAGACCACTCTAATATCTTGTTTGTCTCTTTTTATCAAACAAAAGTATGGAAGCCAGTAATTAACCAAATGAACATTCATACTCTAGAAGTGTAAGCCATGTTTAGTTTCAGATGGTTTGTTGTTTTAAACAAGTCTTGAGAGGTGACTGGTTTGCAGTAGACAGAACAGTTTCCGATGGTTCGTCGTTACACACAAGTCCTGAAAGGTAACTTGTTTGTAGTAGACAGTTCCACAGAGCAAAATATTCTTACCGTGTCAAGACGAAAAAAAAACATGTGAAATTGCTCCAGAAAAGGTTTAATATTTATGAAGCAATTCTGGTTTCCGATTGGTTGGTAGCAGAACGTGAATTAATTCGATTCGTCAGTTCCTAGCAGCATCGTTTATAAATAGAATTGTCCGACTGTGTGGGATCATACCCCATTACAAGTCCAAAATATTGCAACACGTACATATTTAGAAAAAACGTATTTCATATTTAATATTCAAATGTTTATAATATTATTAATCATTAAACTGTGTAAATCTTAAAACCTAACAAGATTATAACAAAGATTAATTATTAATTGAAGTTTGAAGTACCCCCTCGGCATACATATCCCTGACAAACTCGTTTAGCAATAAGATCTCACCCCTTCACTGTTGTTGTCCCTAAATGCCAGAAAGCTTTCTATTCTAATAGTTTCTTCCCTCGAACAGCTAGACTTTGGAATTCCATTCCTGCCACCTGCTTCCTTGGTTGTACTGATATGCAGAAGTTTAAATGTAACATAAACAAATATCTTGTTAATCTTTCCCAGACATGGCCCCAAATAGTAGCCCCTTACGTCCAAGTGGCAATATGCTTTGTAAGGGGTGAACATGAGTAAAAGAAAAACAAAGGAAACAAAAGTTTAAAAAAATCATTACAAAAAAATCATTAAAAAAACAAAAGTTTTTAAAAATCTTACTGCTTTTCCATACCTCATATAGTTAACACAAGTCTGACGTCACAGGATTATGCGTTCCGTTCTGCAGTTGTTTGGCAGTTCCTATTGTTTACGATAGTTTCTGAATCAATAAATTTTAGGTCAAAATGCACTAGAGGACAAACTAAAGACTTGCATGTAAAATATTTAAATTCAATCATGCAATGCGTGTGCAGAAAAACAGACATGGCCACCAGTGAAAAGAATTGAGAATACATTCTATGATAATGGTCTTACTTGTCGGCAGCAATTTTAAATGTAATAATCATTCAACACAAGCCTGGTATAACACTATCAGCCGGTCACTGAGGTGTGACTGGTTTCACATGTTATACTATATGTCTTAGGCGTGGTCTCATGAAGACGTAAAGATGGCCAGTCATTAGGGTCTGAGTATCAAGAAGAAAATCATACCTGAGATGTTGGATGTGGGTGTGGCTCCTTTCTTTTCTCAAGATGACCTCGCCAATAGACTTCGTGGTTTAGTGGGGGATGCCCTTTTCTCTACCCTGCAACCCCTCTCCCACAGAAGAGACGTTGCGAGACTGTCTTTGTTTTATCATCATTTCCATGGCAGGTGCTCGTCTGAACTCTAATCCCTGGTCCCCCCTCGCCAATCTTTCACGAAAAACACCCGTCTGGCTGAATCCACTGTGAAAAATTTCCCCCACTCTATATCTGTGCCTAAATCAAAACGCGGATTCCATGAACAAAGCTTCTTTCTTAGAACTGCACGCCTGTGGAACTCTGTTCCGTCTGCCTGCTTCCCTCCGGACTACAACTTGGATGTCTTCAAATCCAATGTTAACAAATTCCTAATGAACCGCCCCCTTAAGTAAACACTTCATCAAATCTCCACACTAACATAATGTACTTGCAATAACCCTTATCCCTGAGTGGCTTCCGGGCCTTGATAAGTGGTGATCACTGTGTAAAAAAAAAAAATTCTGGTGGGAATCTTCATTTCTTCATCCTCAGGGTTGCCTAAGACATTTATGGCAACACAAGAAAAACAACACGCGACACAATTCTAATATATATGAGAAATCTTAACTATTTATTTTTACAATATAGATACAATATATATTACAAAAACTTTTACACTTTACAAAACTAAACTAACTAGCCTAACTAGTATTGAGGGAGGAATGTTCCCCTCCCCCTCGTTTATGGAGAGACAGAATTATGCATCCTCATCTCATGATGGTCCGTGCAGATAGAGATAGAAAGGGAATTATGGGAATGTATTTTATTGTATCACTACGCCCATGGCCAAATCACCATTCGGCCATGCTGCAGAATGTGTTAGAAACCGTGGCACTGAGAAATAGTGCCACATCCCTCCCTATGTAATCCGAAATTTATGAGTATTGGATGGTGCGTCAACCGACTGTCAGCGATCAATATCCGCATGCTCTTTGTTCCATCACGAACTCAGTGAACAATTTATTTTTTCCACCAGACCCCCGGTAGACTGGTATACTGCTTCAAATACCAGAGAAGGTAATCATCCTTGCCCTCTATCGAGGCAGTGACTTCATGATTTCAGTTACTGGATTTACGCTCTCTTCAGCAACCATTACAATATATTTTAACCAAGCCGGAGTTTACGTGAGTTCATCACGTCGACCTATACATATTTAACCAAGCTGCAGTTTACATGAGTTCATCACGCCGACCTATACGTATTTCAAGTTATTATTTCAGTAACTGGATTTATGCTCTCTTCAATGTATTTTAAATAAGTCGGGGTTACATGATCTCATCACGCTAACCTATGTGGATTTAGTTAAACCTCAGTCTTCAGAGGTTCTAATCCAATTTAATTCTGTTAGAGCAAGGAATCTGCCACTGAACGACTAATAGAAACTATCCACCACCACGAGAAATAGTGCCACAGTGGTACTCGTAAAAATCAACATTTTACAGGTAACTCTTTAGTTGGTCCTCTAGCGCCATATTATCAACTTTTCAGTAAAACTTGCGGAGAATGCTCTGTTTTACAATTGTAAAAATATAACGGAAATTTAA
Organism: Euprymna scolopes; assembly: GCF_053919585.1. Classification (NCBI taxonomy): domain Eukaryota; kingdom Metazoa; phylum Mollusca; class Cephalopoda; order Sepiida; family Sepiolidae; genus Euprymna; species Euprymna scolopes. The sequence continues at coordinate 21,538,263 of NC_136527.1, forward strand.
ATTTTGTTTCATTTTAATTTCTGTCCATTAATTTTGCTATATCTCATATCATTCCTTGACACAGACAGTAACATTCCCGACTCATCTCCCAGATCTATTTCTGACAACTGTTCCTGATGATTGTGTAACAAACGCTCATTGCCCACTTGGGAATGCTGATCACGCTGTGATAATGATAGACATTACTCTAAACTCTCGACCCCAAGTTGAAAAGCCATTGCTCAAAACGACAAAGTACTACAATAAGGCTGACTGAGATACCATAAGAGATCACATTAGAGACGCCCCATGAGGAAATATCTTTTCTCTTCCTGCAGAACAGTGCACAAATGAGACTACTGAATAGTTCAAAGCGGCAATTGAAGCACATGTTTCTACACAGAAGTTCTATAGCAAACCCCACTCTCCCCAATGGTTTACTTCTACATGCACAACTGCCATTGCTCAGAGATAACATGCATACCATAGATTTATCCGGCATAAGTCCTGTACAAACAGACAAAAGTATATAGAAGCTAGAAATAATTATAAGAAAGAAGTAGCAAGAGCTAGAAGAAAATATAATGAAATGCATTGAAACGCAGAAATTAAGAACTCGTAATGTCTGGAAAATCTACAATAGTGTGGTAAATAATCGGCAATCGACAATACCCCCACTATCCAACAATCATGAGGTTGTTTGCACAGCAACTGAGAAAGCTAACATGCTTGCCTGTCAGTTTGCCTCAAACTCTACCCTGAACCCAGCAAACCACTCCCTCCGATTTTCCTCTGGACAGAAACCATGCTAGATGATCTGAAAAATCATGTCTTCCCAAGTACATATTATAAAAAACCTAGACACCTCAAAAGCATGTGGACCTTACCTCACCCCGGCTGTGCTATTAAAAAAAAATGCTCCACTGAGTTTACTCCTGTTCTCTCTAAACTCTTTAACAAATGCCTTAACGAATCTTGCTTTCCTGGCTGCTAGAAAAGTGCTTCTGTGGTACCAGTTTACAAAAACTCTCACGAAAGAAGTGACCCATTAAATTATCGCCCAATAAGCCTCCTCCCTCTTTTTGCCAAAATATTTGATTCCTTAATCACCACCTTACAGCTGCTAAACTTCTGTCTGACAATCAATATAGATTTAGGCAAGCAGATATTCTGCTACTGCAGATATTCTAACTGTAATCTCTGAACATTTATACCAAGCAATGGATAAGGCAGGGGAGGGGAGGGGAGGGCAGTAACCCCAGATATATCTAAGGCTTTTGACAGGGTAGGGCACGATAGTCTCATGAAAATAAAATCTTATGGTATTACTGGGCGAATGCTTAGCATAATTAGATTATTCTTAAATGAGAGAAGAATCCAGGTTGTTCTCAATGGGCATACGTCCAAAAAGTTTGATATAAATGTGGGTGTACCTCAGGGGATCGATCCTTGGACCTTTATTATTTCTGATCTTCATAAATGACTTACCTGATAAAATCGTTTCTGAGATGGGTATATTTTCCGACAACACCACACTTTATAGCAGACATGTTGGGAAAACTAATGAGCACATATCTAAAATGGCCCAAACCCTAGAGGAAGACCTTCAGTCTGTAGTGGAATGGGGTCAAAAATGGATGGTAACGTTCAATGCTGCCAAAACAAAGCTCGTTTCCTTTAATAATTACAAGAAACCTTACCCACCACCAATACCTATGGCTAGAGATACTTTACTTGAAAACACTTCATTCAAGCTCCTTGGCTTAATGTTCACAGGAAACATGAGTTGGAACAGATACATCAAGATCATTGCTAAGACTACTGCAAAGAAGGTGGGCTCTCTCTATCGTACTAGAAAGTTACTTACACCTGAAAGTATCCTGTACCTCTACAAAGCCACCATTCGCCCATATATGGAGTACTGCTGTCACATTTGAGCTGGTGAATCTGCTACTCGACTCTTGATCCACAAGAGAGTTACTAACCAAATAGGTCCCGAACTGTCATCTAAGCTTCAGCCCCTGTCCCATCAACGAAATGTTGCACCCCTCTGCCTGTTTTACAAGTATTTTAATATGGGATGCTCTGACTAACTACAGGCCCTTGTACCCCCTCGCCGAAAATATCCCTGACAAACCCGACAACCAGCAAAGTCCCACCCCTACACAGTTGAGATCCCTAGATGTAAGAAAGCCTTTTACTCTAATTGCTTCTTTCCCAGAACGGCAGGACTTTGGAATTCTCTTCCGGTTTCCTTCTTCCCCAACTGTACTGACATGCAGAAGTTCAAGTGTAATGTGAACAGACATCTTGTTGCTAAACCCCCTACATAGTACCCCTGCAACTTAAGTCCCTGATAGTAGACTCTACATCAAAATGGCAACGTGGCTTGTTTTGGGTGAAAATGTAAAAAACAAAAACACATTACATCCAACTTCTCATTCACATTTGACATGTTAACTTTTATAGGTTTTTCTGTATGTTGACAAGGTTGGGAGTGTCTATTCCAGAAGCTGTTCTTAACATGGGGAGATAGGGGGTGTTTACTTGTTGTAAGCATACCCGAAAATCTATAAAAGTCAACATTTCCAATGTGAAGTATTATTTGACAACATATAAAGTCAATTCATGTATAAACATTATATGCTAGTTTGTGACAGCATATATATATATATATAAAGTCGATTAATATTAAAACATTAAATTCTTGTTTAGTATTTTGACAACATATATATAAAGTCGATTAATAAAGATATTACATGCTAGTTAAGTATTTTGACAACATGTATATAAAGTCGATTAATGCAGATATTACAAGCTAGTTAAGTATTTTGAAAACATAAAGTCAATTAATAAAGATATTACATGCTAGTTAAGTATTTTGACAACATGTATATAAAGTCGATTAATGCAGATATTACAAGCTAGTTAAGTATTTTGAAAACATAAAGTCAATTAATAAAGATATTACATGCTAGTTAAGTATTTTGACAATATGTATATAAAGTCGATTAATGCAGATATTACAAGCTAGTTAAGTATTTTGAAAACAAAGTCGATTAATAAAGATATTACATGCTAGTTAAGTATTTTGACAACATATATATAAAGTCGATTAATAAAGATATTACATGCTAGTTAAGTATTTTGAAAACATAAAGTCAATTAATAAAGATATTACATGCTAGTTAAGTATTTTGACAATATGTATATAAAGTCGATTAATGCAGATATTACAAGCTAGTTAAGTATTTTGAAAACATAAAGTCAATTAATAAAGATATTACATGCTAGTTAAGTATTTTGACAATATGTATATAAAGTCGATTAATGCAGATATTACAAGCTAGTTAAGTATTTTGAAAACATAAAGTCAATTAATAAAGATATTACATGCTAGTTAAGTATTTTGACAATATGTATATAAAGTCGATTAATGCAGATATTACAAGCTAGTTAAGTATTTTGAAAACATAAAGTCAATTAATAAAGATATTACATGCTAGTTAAGTATTTTGACAACATGTATATAAAGTCGATTAATATTACAACATATTAAATTCTTGTTTAGTATTTTGACAACATATATATAAAGTCGCTTAATATATACACATTAAATGCTAACTATCTTGAAAACATATAAAGTCGATTAATAAAAATATTACATGCTAGTTAAGTATTTTGAAAACATAAAGTCTATTAATAAAGATATTGCATGCTAGTTAAGTATTTTGACATCATATATATATAAAGTCGATTAATATTACAACATTAAATGCTGGTTAAGTATTGTGATAACATATTTATAAAGTCGATTAATATTAAATGCTAGTAAAGTATTATATGACTACACATACATATTAAATCGATTAATGAACTAAAATGATGTGAAATTAGTAATTGCTTAGAATATCTGTCATTGGTAATTGAATTTAATAATAAGGTGTATTTGAAAACATAAATGTAAAAATGTGTCATTAAATAAACTCTCTTATTTATTCACAGGGATAATGGATCGATACCAAAGGATCTTATGGATATATATACACAATAGAAAGATTGATTGTTTTGTAGACAATGGAAATATATTTGAGAAAAATTTCATAATAAAATACAAATAAAACAATAAAAAAACCTGATGGCATGTGAAGTGTTTATTTGACAAAACAAACCTGTACAAACTACAAAACAATGCCATTAAGACAGACATTATAATCTTCATTAAATACACTGTTATTCATTCACGGGAGTAATGAATCAATGTAAAAGTTAATATTTATATTTTGAAGACAATGGAAATATATTTTAGAGATTTCATTTAAAAATGCAAACAATCCATAGCCCTTGAGCCCCTGGGGAGGGGCATAGGCCAACCACAACTTTTGTAGCTGCTTTTGTAGAGAGGAGTTCTTTTTTCAGGGTGGGAGTGCTGGCCCCACACCCAACCTTCCAAGAAGGTACATATAGCGCCTAGCCTTCCCAAATGGTCACCCAACTGGTACTGGCCAGGATCAATGTTGCTTAACTTTGGTGATCTGGTGAGAAGTTTGTGACACAGTATTTTCACCTATGTTTAATAAAAATACATAAAGAAACACTAATAAAAAGCATTTTCACCTACGTTTAATAAAATACATAAAGAAACACTAATACAAGCATTTTTAATTACGTTTAATACAAATACATAAAGAAACACTAATGAAAGCATTTTTACCTACTTTTAATAAAACTACATAAAGAAACACTAATAAAAAGCATTTTCACCTACGTTTAAAAAAATACATAAAGAAACACTACTACAAGCATTTTTACCTACTTTTAATAAAAAATACATAAAGAAACACTAATAAAAAGCATTTTTACCTACTTTTAATAAAAAATACATAAAGAAACACTAATAAAAAGCATTTTTACCTACGTTTAATACAAATACATAAAGAAATACTAATGAAAAACATTTTTACCTACTTTTAAAAAAAATACATAAAGAAACACTAATAAAAGCATTTTTACCTACGTTTAATAAAAATACATAAAGAAACACTAATGAAAAGCATTTTTACCTACGTTTAATAAAAATACATAAAGAAACACTAATAAAAAGCATTTTAACCTACGTTTAATAAAAATACATAAAGAAACACATTTTTACCTACGTTGAATAAAAATACATAAAGAAACACTAATGAAAGCATTTTTACCTACGTTTAATAAAAATATATAAAGAAACACTAATGAAAAAGCATTTTCACCTACGTTTAATAAAGATACATGAAAAATACTAATGAAAAGCATTTTTACCTACTTTTAATAAAAATACATAAAGAAACACTAATAAAAGCATTTTTACCTACTTTTAATAAAAATACATAAAGAAACACTAATAAAAACATTTTTACCTACTTTTAATAAAAATAAATAAAGAAACCCTAATGAAAAGCATTTTTTCCTACGTTTAATAAAAATATATAAAGAAACACTAATGAAAAGCATTTTTACCTACTTTTAATAAAAATACATAAAGAAACACTAATGAAAAGAATTTTACTTCTGAAGACTCTGGCATAGCATTCCCAAGAAATTTCGAAAAAAAAACAAAGTAGTGAAAACTTTATGTATGTAAAAAATGTTCTTCAGTATTTTCATAAAAATGTACATTTAACAACCAACATACATCTCCATATTAGTGCTAGCCCCAGATAAGTGTCCTTTGATTTTGGAGAACGTCGAAATTAAAGAAAAGTGAAAAAGTTCCTTCTGATGATATTTTTAGTGGAATCCACTGTAAAACTGCATATGTGAACAAACAGTTGTGTAAAAGACTTTCAAAACTATCTACACGGTGAACCAAGTGCAAGAGAGATTCAAACAATTGTACTTATAGGGACAGACTCTTTAAAAGCTTTATTGGGTGAAGTGTATATGATAGCAGGTGAATGTCTGGCATCTGGTATGATTCTCCCCTCAGCATCAAGAACAAAATGATGAAAAACTTGCCAAAACGCGCGAAACCTTATGTTTGCCAGGTTTGTGACTCGGCCTTTTCAATGAAATCTAAATTAGAAAACCACATACGAACACACACAGGAGAAAAACCTTATTCTTGTGGAGTGTGTGATTCGGCATTTTCGCAAACCCACCATCTAAATAACCACATGCTGACACATACGGGTGAAAAACCTAACGCCTGTCAAGTGTGTGGCACAGCATTTGCAAGGAAATCAAATTTAACAGCACATATGCGAATACACACTGGAGAAAAACCACATTCATGTGAAGTGTGTTGCTCATCATTTTCCAAAAAAGAACATCTAAAAATTCACATGCGAACACACACTGGTGAAAGACCTTATCGTTGCGAAGTGTGCGGCTCAGCATTTACTGTAAAATCTGCTTTAAACTTGCATATGCGAACACACACCGGTGAAAAACCATATGTCTGTGAAGTGTGTGGCTCAGCATTTTCAATTGAATCCAAATTAAAATCACACATACGAACACACACAGGTGAAAAACCTTATGCATGTCAGGTGTGTGGATCAGCATATTCAGTCAAATCTTCCTTAACAATACACATGCGCACACACACCGGCGAGAAACCTTATTCTTGTGAAGTGTGTGGCTCAACATTTCCATATAAAACATCTCTAAAAAATCATATGAAGAATGGCTGTTCAGCTGCAAATGTGACATGAGACAAAAATTGCTAAACATTGTTCAAACAAAGAAACGATACATCTTCCTTAATAATAACGGTAGGAAATATATCGATCAACCCAAATTCTCATTTTTAGTATGTGATTAAAAATAGTTTGAGAGATTTTATGACTTTATTAATTTTTTTATTGGAATGGAATTTATTCACTACTAAACAAATTTCCATATAAGATTTTTTTAAAAGTCTTAAAATTTAACTTCTTTTTATTATTTCCAAAATAAATAAATAATATCACAGTTGGATAGTCCATCAGACTAGTTGAATTCTGCTCTTTTAAGCCAACACTACCAAAAAAAAGTTCTTCTGCCATTCTATACTAATTCCAAGATAAATTAGTGAGAAAAAAACAACATTAACAATCAGATATCTATGTATCGCAGAAAAAACTAATTTGTTGACTGTATGATTGCGGTCCTTGATTGCTAGGTGTTCACTGAAGTAAAATTGTAAATAATGAAGAACATATTTGTGAAAGATTTCGTGCATCATTTTAAGAAACATCTGTTTTAAAGCCCTCTTAAAGTTTACCTAGTGAGACACTGTTGAAAAGACGTACTTGTGCAGTCTATTCAATGAGACAATTTATTTTTTCTATGCATCCGACAAAAATTGCTAAACATTGTTCAAACAAAAAAATCATACACCTTCCCTAATGATGTAACAACACACAGTTTGATAGTCCACCAGACTAGTTAAATTCTGCTTTTTTATCCAATTCACCCAAAAAATATTCTACTGCAATTCCTTATTTATTCCAAGATTAATTATGAAAAAAACATTAATTATGTATCACATGAATACGTAAAGTGTGTGATTTGGCATTTTCACAAACACATCTAAATTACCTCATGCGAACAAATACTGGTGAAAAACTTGAATGCCTACTAGACACTATCCTCGAGTGTCTAAGATCACTGTACAGGGATTGTAAGAACAACTTGGCATGAGGGAACTTTTTCCATAGAAGTAAACCTTGACCAAATATTCAAACTCACATAGAATTCACAGCCCAAATAAGATCTATGGACAACTAGCGTTAGCTTTTATGAGAAATGTTGCACCTTCTCAAAGTAGTGTTACCTCAAGTAATAGCACAGAACTGGATACTCCACCAGACTAGATAAATTCTTGTCCTGGAATCCAGTAAGACCAAGAGACCAAAGCAAAGGATATACTACAACGTATGAAAATGATGAAGCAATACAATTAACATGTGATTTCTTTTTCAGATTTTAACTGGAAAACCTATGGACTCATTTTGACAAAATATAACACACACACATATATATATATATATATATATATATATATATATATATGAAAGAACTTGAATGCCTACAGAAGAGAACCTGAATGCCTACTGGAGAGGAAACCCTTTAAAATACATCTGCTGATACACTGTTTAAAAACGTTATACTTGTGAAGTGTCTTTTTAATTACAGACGTGGCATAAGAACTCTTTTTCTCTGCATCAAACAAAAATTGCTAAACATTGTTCAAATGAAGAAATCACACACCTTTACTAATGATGTAACAACACACAGTTTGATAGTCCACTAGGCTAGTTGAATTCTGCTTTTTTATCCAATGCACCCAAAAAATATTCTACTGCAATTCCTTATTTATTCCAAGATTAATTATGAGAAAAAACATTAACTATGTATTACATGAATATGTCAAGTGTGTGATGTGGCATTTTCACAAACACATCTAAGTGACCTCCTCATGTGAACTCACTGATGAACTTAAATGCCTACCAGACACTGTCCTCGAGTGTATAGGAGTTTGCCAGAAGAAACTGGCATGGGGATACTTTTTCCATAGAAGTAAACCCTGACCAAATATTCAAAATCACATAGTATTCGTTGCCCAAATAAGATCTCCTCACTATGGCTAACCCACATAAGCTTTTATGAGGAATGGTGCACCTTCTCCAAGTGATGTTACCTCAAGTAATAGCATGAAGCTATTAGATAAAACCAGGAAGACCAAGAGACCAAAATAAAAGATAGACTACAACGTATGAAAATGGTTAATTGGGGAGAGGAAGATTATTTTCTCAATTTCCTTTAAACGCTGCTGGATACTCCACCAGACTAGAAAATTCTTGTCCTGGAATCCACTAAGACCAAGAGACGCAACAAAAAAAAACTACTACAACATATGAAAATGGTTAATTGGGGAGAGGAAAATTATGTTCTCAATTTCTGTACTAATTCAGTGTTTGAGAAATAAAGAACTTAAATGGAACATTCGAATATCTATGTATCTCATACAGAGAATGATTAAAAGCGATGAACTTGAATGCCTACCAGACGCTGTCCTCGAGTGTACAGGGGTTTGCCAGAACAAACTGGCATGAGGATACTTTTTCCATAGAAGTAAACCCTGACCAAATATTCGAAATCACATTTCGTCCTTTCAATGGCTAACTTACATTAGCTTTTACAAGGAATGGTTCACCATCTTCAAGTGATGTTACCTCAAGTAATAGTACGAAGCCAACATCCCTCAAAGTAGGACACCAACACAGTGTTAGAGTAGCTTCATCCCAAGAGAATGTGACTACATGTCATCAAGAGTAGCAAACGAACTCCATCAACAGCAACTACACTATCATCACAACCTAACCAGCTGCTTCATGTTTTCGAGAAAGGAAGCTGGCATGAGGATACTTTTTCCATAGAACTAAACCCTGACCAAATATTCAAAATCACATAGTGTTCACAGCTTAAATAAGATCTCCTCACTATGGCTAACCCACCTTAGCTTTTATGAGGAATGGTTCACCTTCTCCAAGTGATGTTACCTCAAGTAATAGTATGAAGCTGGATGCTCCACCAGACTAGATAAATTCTTGTCCTGAAATCCAGTAAGACCCAGAAATCAAAACGAAAGATATATTACAACATATGAAAATGATTAATTGGGGAGAGGGAAATTATATTCTAAATTTCTTTACTAAATCAGTGTTTGAGAGAAAAAGAACTTTAATGGAACATTCGAATATCTATGTATCTCATATAGAATTCAAGTGTTAGCCTCAGGTAGTGGGCCCCTCACTATCATCACAAGCTAACCAGCTGCTTCATGTTTTTGAGAAAAGAAGCTTTTTGCCAGAACAACCTGGTATGAGGATACTTCTCCCTAGGGCCCCTTGATTTTTGAGAACTTTGACTGAAGTAAAATAAAACAAGTGAAAAACAAAAAAGCCTGGTATAGACTACTCAATTTCTGGCTTAAAAGAATAAACATTATCGTGTCGTCATTAATAAGTACAGACTCATCTGGTATCTCATTAACTTTATATTTTGTCATCAAGGGATAATAATTATACAAAATCTTCAATAAATTAGATATGACCAGCAAGAACTTTGTTTCTGGTAAAATAATTAGCAAGAATAAAATATTCTAAACAAGTTTACTTACAGTTTGAGAATATTAAAATATATATTTTTTATATATATATGTATATATTATGTTTAAAATATTTAATAAACACAAATTTGGATGGAAATGCTATTGTAAAGTGAGTTACGTAAAGTTAGATTAGAGAAGGATTCATGTCATTGCATGACCGAGCACGTGTATATGAATACACGTGCTCGGTCATGCAATGACGTCATGAGTTATGAATTTAGTTAGATAAGTGAGAATCAGAATCAGTCAGTGAGAAGAAGCGAGGGGAGTCAGATCAGAAGAGATCAAACCGATTCTCCGTTAGAGTCAAGGCACCCTCTGGGAAGCGATGGGATAACCATGTAACAACTTTGAAACCCTCAAATACAAAATCATTTCCGACCGGTCGAAGAAATAAACGTATCATCATGCGTTTTTATAACTGCTGTCTTGTGTTGTGTTATTCTACCAAAACAAAGGCAAAGTGAAATATATATATATATGAAATAAAATGGAGGTGGAAGAACCTGGATACTCAACTTTTCGCCCGATTTATGCGGGCTTCTTAAAGAGGGATGGTCATTAACGAGAGAGTCGGAGGATTGGGGCTATATATAATGATGGGGGAGAGCAACGTGTTTTCCTTATGTAAATTAGATATCATATATACATATATATGCATTTTATGAGAGAAAAAAAATTAATTAGAGTAAATTAGTGTAGTGGAGTTTATTTCATATCGTCGGATTTAATCCAGCTCAACAATCATATATATATATATATATATATATATATATATATATATATATATATATATATATTATGTTTAAAATATAATTATCCACTGACACGTGTTTCGTCATCTGACTCATCATAGTGGCTGAATCTAGCAAGATTCTGATGAGTCATAGATGACGAAACATGTGTCAGTGGATAATTATATTTAAAAAAATAATATATATGCCAATCTCCATGTGGGGGTACCAAATTGGTTAAATTTTTCCTATACCCATTTGCAAATTATTTCACGGAATTCTATTTTTTGGATGACCTCAAAATATCTCCCAGTAATTTCGATCTGGATACTCCAATTTTATGAACACTTTTGGATTACAGCATCTTCAATCTTTCACTCTTCAATTATCCATTCACATGAAACCATTTTTCATTTTTTCCCCAGTCCCTCTGCTTTTTTGATTTTTTTTTTTACTTTTAACAAATAAGCTCTATAGCTGACTTGCAGTGTCATTAAATATTTTATAAGTAAAAATTTGATTCAGCATTTTGCTAATTCCCCACTTCTGATGAGAATAAAAGTATTTCTCTCGAAACTCTGCAGATTTTGTTTCCTTTTTGGAAATTAAATGTTTTTAACTATTGTTAAAGTGTGTTTTAACACGTTTTATTAACTCTTTGCTTATATATATATGTGTGTGTTAATAAGAAACTTGAAACCTACTCAGTTTGTAATGGATTAAAAACCCTTTCTCATAAATAAAGTTTCATATAATACATTTTTTTATATAAGTTCTGAAAAAATCCAAGCGCAGTGAATGCCTTTTATTGAGTTCCACATCATATACAGTGGGTTATAATAATTTTCCAGGTTCCAAATATCAAGTTTTCTCAGTTGGTCATTTACTACTCAAAAGGTAGCCATTACCATATTGTTTCATATTCCCACTAACAAGAAATGACAGAGTATGTCAGTTGTAAGTTGTCCATAATGGTATTATAATTTTGCCGACTTGTTATTACACTATATAGTTAGTTAGAAAATATATATGGCGATTAAGCTACACTGAATATTCCGCGTTTCATCCACTCTAGGATTACTTTCGTATATTAATTTTATGTGAGTAAATGAATTAGTTTTATATATATATATATATATATATATATATATATATATATATATATATATATATATATATGCTGACCTAAAGAGATATGCTTGGAGATTTTTTCACTCTTCCCACAAAAATTCATGTGCAGTTACAATTGGTATCCATAGTCTGTCAAGACCAAAAGAAGCTATATATATATATATATATATATATATATATATATATATGTAAATTTGGTTCGTTACAAGTGAATAAAACCATATTTCTACGTTACCAATTTATTTGAAATTTTCAGACAACCCATCTTTAGAGTCGAGGGATGTTTTTATGTTATTAAAAATAAATTTTCCTCGCGAATTATTAAAATATTAAATAAAATAAATATATTTTCGTAACCGTTAGTGCAAAACTGGACTGTTGATAAAACTGAACTTCCGGTTCGATTCATTTCACAGGCACGAATTGACAAAACGAAGTACTCGATAAGTAAAAAAAAAAACAAAAAAAAATTCATTTGTTTATCTTCCAAATTTTTTAATTTAAACATTTTTTCTTTATTATATAAGGCAAAAAAAAAGTTTGTTGCTTGCTTTTTGAGTTTTTTTGTTTTTCGATATAAGATTGGTTGGTCGTGCTAATGCAAAGAGTGGTCCGCACTATTTTTTAAATCGTATTTCCAGGTTTAATTAAAGTTTTATTATATGTTTTTTTATTCAATTGTAAGGTAAAAATACAGATTAGGTACAAAACACCCTCCCCTCCCCATGTTAAGAATGGCTTTTTAAATAATAACGTTATTATTTCAACACAGATCACTCTCTGCATGAGTACTGTACTTTCACCTTACAATTTAATAAACAAAACATGGTACTTATGCAGAGAAAGTACCATAATAATATAATAATAGAATAATAACGTTATTTAGAAAGCCATTCTTAACATGGGGAGGATGTTTTGTTACTATTCTATATTTTCACCTAACAATTTAATAAACAAAATATGGTACTTATGCAGAGAAGGTACCATGCTGAAATAACACTATGAAGAAAGCCATTCTTAACATGGGAAAGGGAGAGTGTTCTGTAACTATTTTATATTTTCACCTAACAATTTAATAAACAAAAGGGTTATCCTGACGCTGTTCACTTCTTTATTTACATTGAAAGTGACGTCACACAAATCTTATAATACGGATGGCTACAATTGTAAAAATAATTTGTTTTATTTTTCTCTCCCATTTGATATATTGGTATTTGAGCAGAGAATCTAACATTTCTTTTCATTTTGAGAATTTGTTTTAGTTTTTAATTACTAACACAGCGGAGAATTTAACTCCCCCCCCATTTCTTATTTTGAGCGGAGAATTTATTTTATTTTCATTTTGAGCTCTTTTTCCGATCCAACGTTACCTTTTACAGGTACTCCTGCACTTTACGACCCGAGCTATTTTTTAACGCTATTATTTAGAAACCCATTATTTAACATGGGGAAGGGAGGGTGTATTGTAACTATTCTGTACTTTCACCTTACAATTCAATTAAAAAAAAGGTAAATATGAAAAATTACTCCACCCTCGAAAATTCCTTTAAAATTACCACTCTTAAAGGTTTTCGGGGTCGCTGAAAACGAAAATAACGTTTAAAATTACGGCAAACGAGTAGTTTCCAAGATATGAAGAAATGTTAGTTTTAAAAAGTGGGGGATCACTTTTCTATAATAATTTAACGTAAAATGATCACCTACTTTGTGGCCACAAGTACCTGTAAAAGGTAACGTCGGATCGGAAAAAGAGCTCAAAATGAAAATAAAATAAATTCTCCGCTCAAAATAAGAAATGGGGGGGGGTAAATTCTCCGCTGTGTTAGTAATTAAAAACTAAAACAAATTCTCAAAATGAAAAGAAATGTTAGATTCTCCGCTCAAATACCAATATAACAAATGGGAGAGAAAAAAAAAATTAAATTCGCTAAAACAAATTATTTTTTACTTGTAAACTGGTTTATTAATTGTAGAAAACAAAAACAAACGGGAGAAAAAAAAGGAGCTCAAAATGAAAGAAAAATAAAACAAATTATTTTTACAATTGTAGCCATCCGTATTATAAGATTTGTGTGACGTCACTTCCAATGTAAATAAAGAAGTGCACAGCGTTAGGATAACCAACAAAAGATAGTACTTATGCAGAGAAGGTACCGTGATGAAATAATACCGTTATTTAGAAAGCTATTCTTAACATGGGGAGGGAGTTTTGCATCTATTCTATGCTTTCACCTTACAATTTAATAAACAAAAATAGATAGTACGTATGCATAGAAAATACCGTGCTGAAATAATGTTATTTGGAAAGACATTCTTAACATGGGGATGGTATTTTGTAACTATTCTGTCCTTTCACCTAACAGTTTAATAACAAAACATGGTACTTATGCAGAGAAGCTACCCCGTTGAAATAATGACGTTATTATTTAGAAAGCCATTCTTAACATGGGGATAGGGGTGTTTTGTAACTATTCTGGACTTTCACCTAACAATTTAATAAACAAAAGTTAAACTTAAGCAGACAAGGAACAGTACTGAATCATTAATATTATTTAGAAAGCCATTCTTAACATGGGGAGGGAGGATGTTTTCTAACTATTCTGTACTTTCTGTGCTAATGCAGAGAGTGATCTGTCTATTTTTTTAAATCGCATTTCCACGTTTAATTAAAGTTTTATGGTATGTTTTTTATTCAATTGTAAGGTTAAAGTACAGAATAGGTACAAACCCCCTCCCCATGTTAAGAATGGCTTTTTAAATAATAACGTTATTATTTCAGCACGGATCACTCTCTGCATGAATACCGATTAATGTTTTGTTCTTTGCATTTTTACCGTATTTTTTGGGTTTTTTTCAAGAAAACCTTTAACAACAATTGAAAGTACACGTTTTTTCTTTTTTTTAAAGAAGTTGTTTTTAGATAAGAAAATATGAATGCTTTCTCTTTATTAAAGAAATTGGGTACTCGTGCACTTATTGATCCGTGCTGAAATAATAACGTTATTATTCAAAAAGCCATTCTTAACATTGGGAGAAGAGGGTGTTTTGTAACTATTCTGGACTTTCACCTAACAATTTAATAAACAAAAATTAAACTTAAGCAGACAAGGAACAGTACTGAAGCATTAACATTATTTAGAAAGCCATTCTTAACATGAGAGGGAGGATGTTTTCTAACTATTCTGTACTTTCGGTGCTAATGCAGAGAGTGATCCGCGCTATTTTTTAAATCGTATTTCCACGTTTAATTAAAGTTTTATGATATGTTTTTTTTATTCAATTGTAAGGTTAAAGTACAGATTAGGTAAAACCCCCTCCCCATGTTAAGAATGGCTTTTTAAATAATAACGTTATTATTTCAGCACGGATCACTCTCTGCATGAATACCAATTAACGTTTTGTTCTTTGCTTTTTTTACCGTATATTTTTGTTTATTTTTTCAAGAAAAACCTTTTTTAACAAAGACTGAAAGTGCACGTTTTTTCTTTGTTTTACAGAAATTGTTTTTATATAAGAAAATATGAATGCTTTTAAAGAAATTGGGTACTCGTGCACTTATTCAAATTATTATTTTCATTCAAATTATTATTTTTATTCAAATTGTTATTTTTATTCAAATTGTTATTTTTATTCAAATTGTTATTTTCATTCAAATTATTATTTTATTCAAATTGTTATTTTTATTCAAATTGTTATGATAAAAGTTCTGAAAGAATTAAAGAAAGAAGGAATTTGTTTCAATTTATTAAAAATATTTACTTATTTACGACTGTCCATAAGCGAGTTTCTATTTTTTAAATTACAACACCATGCTAACATTATTTGGATTGTTTGGAAGCTGTCATAATCTTCTGTTGTTAGATTTCAAGAATGTATGATGAGTTTATGAAACAGAAAGAGTGTGGAGTCGTTTCCAGTGGAAAGGAGAAGACTAGGACGACTGGAAACAATGCAGAGATAAGTGGAAAGTACATACAACATCTGGAAGTCCCAAATGGTCACCCATTTATTACCGACCAAGTTCATTGTTGCTTAACTTCGATGATCTGACGGGAACCAGTGGGTAAAACATGATTATGTCATATGTTGGGTATGGAAGTACCAATTATTAGCAAAGCTGAAAAATCGAAACTTTTTGTAATATCGGAATCGGTATTAGAATCGGAAAATTTTGAGCCTAATTTCCAATTCAAAAAGTGATTCTTTACATTTTTATCTTGACAAAAAATGAAACAAGCACAAACGTATTTATTTATTAGAAATTTCTAATCTACAACATAAGACTGAGGGTCACAAAACCGTAGAATTAGAAATCTCAGTACCAAATTTAGTATTGACGATCCAAGTTTAACTTTTAATAGTAAATTATGCTATACGAAGTAAGGATTCTAAAGTTCACTTGCGTATTCCATTAGCAAACCTTTTTGAGCTTATTTGTGAACGTATCTATGCCGCTTTTTAGGAAGTTCACAGTTGATTAATAAAAGATTATAAATAATCTAGACAAGATTTCTCAATTTCGTCGACGCCGGCTTCTTCTGAAATAATTTATCTTTTATTGAATGTTGTCTTAGAACCTATCAATTGGCCGATTACTAGGTAATCGGCCAATTGATAGGTTTTCTAATGCCGATTTATCAGCAAATTTTGTCATAAATGCCCGAAAATAATGGCGTCTCCATTTTCTGTAGAAGTATCCCTAATGATACCAACCCTCTCCCGAAATGGCACTGTTTGAACCCAGTGGCATGGAGAAGTCCTGATTAGCGGAGAGAGCACATACACACCTGAAAGTCCCAACTGGTCACCCATTTAGTACTGACCAGGTTCAACATTGCTTAACTTAGTTATCTAGATAGTCTACAAAACTAAATGTTCTTTGTGCTGAAAGTAAAAACATTACGAGGATTTATGTGTAGGATGTTCTATACTCTAACAAAGCGGGGACACATGTCTGGCAGCAGCAGCAACTGTACGACAGTCAACATATGTAAATGACATAGCAGTGTATATCCCTCTCTCTTTTCCGCTGAACCCTCAACCAGTACAAATGTGATGATATTGCACTCCGACGTTCGCATGGCCACCCACCTAGCACTCCTGATTAACTCGTCAGCCTATCATCAAATATTAACCGCAAGTAACGATATTAATTCTCTCTTTTCAACAAACTCTTATTTTAACTATATTCCTTTCTTCACGTGTATATCTATGAAAATAAATCTACATTTTTTCACTAATATAATTCGGTTTCTCATCATTATGTGACCTTTGCTTTTCAACCATTCTGCCATTCATTAACAACACATGCAGGGTGGCATCACAATTACATAAACAGGTCATCCTGCCCTCTACCAGATTGGTTTACCTCTACGTGATTTTTTTTTTTAAGAATGGTGACATAACTATAAAATTGCATTTGTTTGTTAAATCAATAGAGATTTATAAAGAATCGCAATTGGTAATTGTATCTGTGGGAATTGAAATTCCCAGCCAATGGACACACACATAACGGTACTCCTAAGTTAAACTCGATTATCGCCCTTTAACTCTGGTGACACATAGCTGGCCACCAGAGGGCAAGTCATACGTCACTCTCTGTTCTGTATATTTCTATCTCTTTTTCACTGGACCCTCAACCAGTCAAGATGTGACGATAATGCGCTCTGGTTGGCATGCCCAACCAACCAGCTCTCCTGACTAATCCGTCAGCCTATCATTAAATATTAACCGCAAGTAACGTTACTCTCTTCTCAAAGAACTCTTATTCTTAACTTTTATTCTTGCTATCCTTTCTTCTCATGATTATTTATGTAAACAAATCTACATTCTTTCACTAATATAATTCGGTTTCTCATCATTATGTGACCTTTGCTTTTCAACCACTCTGTCATTCATTAACAACACATAGAGAGTGGTATCACAATTACATAAACAGGCCATCCTCTCCTCCGCCAAGGGACATAACTCGTACAGTTAAAAATACAAAACAAGAGGAGATAATCCATAATAAGTATATTAAAAATAAACACAAGTAAGAACTTGATTTATTTAAATGGAGTAAATTGTATAAGTCAATATCTGTTTTCTTGAAACCAATTATAAATTTTAATTGAAGTATTTATACTTGATAAATATTTATTAAAAATAACACGTTATATGGTTATACTTAAAATACTTAACAAAAACACGGATATAAATATATAATAACTCACATTAAATTAGGTTTAATCTTTCCTTTTTATAAATGTTGGTGTGCTATTTATCATTATATAGCGTGATATCATGTGGTTAACTTATTTGGTTGTTTTTGTAGTAGTACGGTGACCAGATGTGGGCGTGGCTTGGATTGTTATACACCACAGTTTTAATTACATATATTTAAGTATTTATTTAACGAATTATATTTATAACTTTTTATTTAACAAAAAAAACAACAACAAAAAAACGAACAAAATAAAAACGCAATGTGAAACGTAACAATGTTTAAAATCTATACTGCTGTCGGATACATCTACTTGGGCGGGGAAGAACGTGTTGCTGCTGCATTTCCGTTATTGTCATAACGCGATCGACAATTTCAGTTTTCATGACAAAAAAAAAAAAATAAAATAAAAAACCGTAAAACTTGAAAAAAAGTAAAACAAAATCAAACGTAAAACTTTAAAAATCAAACGTAAGAGAACAAAACGTAAAACTTTATCGTAAAAAAAAAAAAAAAAAGGTAAATGTTTACTTTAACTACAACAGAACACTGACCAATAAAATTTGGTTTATAGCGGTTTTCGGGGTCGCTAACAACGAATCTGATATTCAAACCCATCGCAAATTTACCGGTTGCATGGTTATTAACCCTAGAACCCTCGCACTATTTTGTGCCAACTCACCGCCATCGTTTATGCTATTCTTACATGCGTTCGCGCATGGACGCTCGTAGTAAAGTGACTTGTCACATCGCGGACTAATTTTTAAGCAGACATTTGAAATAACAAGAAAGTTTTCAAAAACCACAAAATGTGGTTCATTTTTTTTGTTACGTAGTTTTTGATGCTTTTTAATTGATCTAAAAACAAATTAAGTTTTCACGAGCGATTTACAAAAACATTTTCTTTTTCTTTTATTTATTTATTTTTTTTTTCTGTTTACATTGAGGGGGTAGGGCGGTGAGGGGCAGGAGGGGGCGGGTGCCTCCCCCTGCCCCCCGTCCCCCCCTGCCCCTCACCGCCCTACCCCCAATGTAAACAGAATTTTTGTGAAAAATTAAACAGTTCTTCTGCTCGGTGTATGTCGGCGCGTTACTTACGGTAAAACGGTGGGTAGGAGGCGGAAAAAAGGTAAATTAAACCGCAGAAGCACCTCTTAAATGTTGTACAAGTTCTATCATTGAATAACCCTCCACCTCCAAAAAAAAAAAAGAAGAAAAATGCTTTTGTAAACCGCTCGTGAAAACTAATTTTTTTTTTTTTTTTTTTTTTAGATCAATCAAAAAGCATCAAAAACTACGTAACACAGAAAAATGAACCACATTTTGTGGGTTTTGAAAACGTTCTTGTTATTTTAAATGTCTGCTTAAAAATTCTTCCGCGATGTGACAAGTCACCTTACTACGCGTCCATGCGCGAACGCATCGCATCATGTAAGAATAGCTTAAACCATGGCGTGGCACAAAATAGTGCGAGGGTTCTAGGGTTAATACCATGCAAACGGTAAATTTGCGACGGGTTTGAATATCACATTCGTTGTCAGCGACCCCGAAAACCTTACAAAA
Source organism: Euprymna scolopes (assembly GCF_053919585.1). Lineage (NCBI taxonomy): Eukaryota > Metazoa > Mollusca > Cephalopoda > Sepiida > Sepiolidae > Euprymna > Euprymna scolopes. The sequence continues at coordinate 21,558,013 of NC_136527.1, forward strand.
AAAAAGAAGCAAATTTTATTGGTCAGTGTTCTGTTGTAGTTAAAGTAAACTACCAAAAAAATTAAATACAAAAAAAAACTTTACAACAAAAAGTAAAACTTTATCTTGGCCAATGAAAATAACAGAAGTCACTCGGAAAGCGTGTAAAAATCGAATTCACGTTTTCACCGGTGTAGATATTTGGCGTGTCCCCTTAAAAGTACCGAGTCGGCTTGTAGTGCTGCTGGCCGTCTCTGCAAAATCACCGAATTCAATATGGCGTTTTTGGAGACGCAACGAACGCATGTGATTTCTCATGCAGCAAGAAGGTTGAATTATTGTTGGGCTGTCCTGAATGCTCTCCTTTTTTTTGTTTTGTTTACGGTTACGTGTCATGCTTGGGTTTTATCGTTGCCTCCATGTTGTATTATTCGATTATTATTAATACACATAAAGCAGAGATAAGAAGCCATTTTTATTTTTCGGTGCAAGAAGTCCATTAATGGGCCGAAAATGAAGTCGGTTACATGGAAAATCTGAAAAAAAAAAAAACAGTATAACGTACGTACTTGTCATTGCATGTACATGTCATATTCCAAAAATCACGTAAATCGATCAAGTAGTTTTTTTTTTTTTATTTAAGAAAATCAAATACTAAAGCACAGTTAATCGAGAATAAGTCGAGCGCGAGCGCCATGTTGGATCGACACTATGTCAGCTAACGCCACCTAACAGCCAAATGCGATCAACAGATCAAAGAAGGGGGAGATAATCGCCTTTTTAATTATGAATTAACTTAATAAATAAATAAATAAATAAATAAACTTGACTTCTAGTAATAAAAAAAAAAGAATAACTTTTTCCTTTTTTTTTTTTTTAGAACAGAGGGTTTGTCTTAATTTATCAGTTTATATTTTTTTTTCATTCCAAATAAATAACTGATTCAGACATTTTATTCCAATCGGTGATTCCTAAAAAGGAAAAGAAGTCGTTATTGTTACTTTATTAATTTGTATTTGTAATAGGAAAAAGTTTGTTTTCGGCATTTCAGGAAAAAAAAAAAAAAAATACATAATATGTCAATTATCTCCCCCTTCTTTGATCTGTTGATCGCATTTGGCTGTTAGGTGGCGTTAGCTGACATAGTGTCGATCCAACATGGCGCTCGACTTATTCTCGATTAACTGTGCTTTAATATTTGATTTTCTTAAATAAAAAAAAAACTACTTGATCGATTTACGTGATTTTTGGAATATGACATGTACATGCAATGACAAGTACGTACGTTATACTGTTTTTTTTTGTAGATTTTTCATGTAACCGATTTCATTTTCGGCCCATTAATGGACTTGCACCTATTTTTCATTCCAAGGGACGTAACTCGTCCAGTTAAAAATACAGGATGAGATAATCCATATCTTAATATGTATATAAAAAATAAATACAGGTAGGAACTTGATTTAGTTACATGAACTAAATTGTATGTTTTTTTTTTATCTACCAAAGGACTGTGAGAATTGAAATTCCTAGGCTAACTCGATTGTCGCCCTTTAACTCTGATGACCGGAGGAGGGCTGTTATATACTGGGTGGTATTAAGATGACGTATGTATTATTCGGGTTTGTATTACTGTACACATAGATTCGAAAAAGTTGTCAAAAAACAAATATATAACAAATAAATGTTATCAAAGGCAAGATAAGTTACTTTTCTACCAAACTGGATATATTTTTCGTGTTTTTATTCAATGTAACATATTTATTCAGCTCGAAAAACATACAGTGTTTACCGATGTATTGGAAAATTCAAGATGGCGTCTGATTCTCTCTTTAACACGGTAAGTTTGGGAAAAGGTGTTATAAATAAAAAACCGAATAAAATACTGTTAAAAACTCGCTCAATATATGTTACCGTGACATAGGTTGACATATATTCGGCAGGTTTTTAATAGTATTTTGTACAGTTTTTTTTTTACCGTGTTAAAGAGAGAATCAGACGCCATCTTGAATTTTCCAATACATCTTGACAGCTTGAACCTTAAGCAAAATTTGCTTTGACCCGCATTTACAATAACATAACTGACACAAATTTATTTTGTTGTATGTATGTGTACATATATTTTTAAAAACAAACAATTTTATCAATAAATATCATATATTTTCATGTTTCACGAAAACACATATTTCTCTTTGTGTGTGATTTTTAGACTTTTATTCTGTTATATTTTTTTTCTTTGCTGCATATCGGCCTTTTTTCTAATTTTTCTTGTATTCTTTTGTTCCATTGTGTGTATGTGTGTGTTCATTTTTTTTCTTTAATACTGTGTATGTGTGAGTGCTTCGCTTTTTTCCTTCTTAATTATTGTTTTATTTCGTTTTGCATTTTTTTCCTTTGTTTTTTTTTTCTTTTTTCTTTTTCACATTGTGTGATCGTCTAGTTGTGTACTCGTGGTAACGCTAAGTTGAATTTGTTTTTAATTTATTCCTGTTGAATAAAAGAGGTCCGGCATCCAAATTACAAATATGTCATGTAATGCTTTTATTTTAAAATTTTATTTATACCAAATATGAATGTATGTTACGTTGTTCTTATTTAGATGACGACTTATATATTTGTTGTTGTTTATTTTAGTAAGAGTCTTAGAGTGTTATCGAGGCAGTCTTAGGAGTGTTCATGTGTTGAATGTTCATATGTCTTAGGATGTTCATGTTGTAAGAGATAGCATATTGGAGACATAAACAGGTATATATAAAGAGATAGTTCTGTATATATATATAATAGACAGTGTACATGAGCACTAAGCCTGTAATTCAACTAGATGAGATTTTTTAATATTTTGATAGATAGACCGAGAGTGCGTTTGACGTTTACGTTTGACAGTTGTACATATAATATAAACACGTTACCTTTCTCGTGGTAATGATGAACACAGGAAGAGAGCAGTTATTCTTCGATCGGTCGAAAATGATGCTGTATTTCAGGGATTCAAAGTTGTTACATGGTTATTTCTAAACCCTCCTGCTTCCAGAGGGAGCCTTGACTCTAACCGAGAATCGGTCTGAGCCCCTCTGCTCCTCTGATCTGACTCCCTTCTCTGGCTTCTTCTTACTGACTGATTCTGATTCTCACTTACCTTACTAAATTCATAATCATGACGTCATTGCATGGCCGAACACGTGTATATGAGAGCCGTGGCATGAATCCTTCTCTAACCTAATTTTATGTAACTCACTTTACAATAACATTTTCCATTCTCTTTTGTTTCATAAAGGAATTTAACCTATTTATTAATTCTGCACACCCAAATTTCTATTATGTTTTCTTTCTAAGAATGTAAATAGTTTCCATCCAAATTGTATTTATTAAATATTTTAACAGAATCAACAATTTAACTGGACATTCCATTTATAATAACATTCTGTGTTTATTTTAACTTATGATTGGAATTCTCAATTTCAAGTCTAGCTTCGCAAGTTCGAATCCTTGACTATCCTATTTCATATTTACATTTAACTAATTCCCTATTTTTTACTTACATGAAAAGGGGAGATCCCTTATCATGTAACACATGTTTGCTAATTCGACTACATGTTTGTTAGGGTTTGTAACAATTCCAAAGTTGTCCTCTAGGGACTTTTTCAATTCTGACCATTTTAAACTTGCATTGTTTAACATGAGTTTCTTTTTCAATTATCCAACTGAATTGTCCTGTGATGTTAAGAGAGATATCTGACATTTTTCCTCGTCTACTGCTCTGGTCACCCTACACTATGGATCTTCATCATTCACCCACCTCATGTAGCCACCGTCTTTTCTGTTTTCAAACATTATTTTCTTTAGAAGAGAATTCCGCATAATCTATCTTGTTACTGCCTTTTTCAATTCTGAAGTTCCTGTGCAACATTTGAAAATAGCGGCTCCATTATAACAATAGCATGCTACTGATGAAAGAAGAATCACTTGTTGTTATGAACACGAAAGAGAAATAAGATTTAAAATATTTGAGTATATCCGTTTTTTTTTGTTATCTTACGCACCTCATATATATATGAGGTGCCGAAGATAAAAAAAAACAGATATACTCAAATATATATATATACTCAAATATATATATATACTCAAATATATATATATATATATACTCAAATATATATATACTCAAATATATATATATATACTCAAATATATAAATATATATACTCAAATATATAAATATATATACTCAAATATATATATATATATACACACACAACTATATATATATACACAAATATATATATATATACACAAATATATATATACACAAATATATATATAAACAAATATATATATAAACAAATATATATATATATAAACAAATATATATATATATATACACAAATATATATATACACAAATATATATATATATATATATACACAAATATATATATACTCAAATATATATATATACTCAAATATATATATATATACTCAAATATATATATATATATACTCAAATATATATATATATATACTCAAATATATATATATACTCAAATATATATATATATATACTCAAATATATATATATACTCAAATATATATATATATATACTCAAATATATATATATATATACTCAAATATATATATATATACTCAAATATATATATATATATATACTCAAATATATATATATATACTCAAATATATATATATATACTCAAATATATATATATACTCAAATATATATATATATACTCAAATATATATATATATATATACTCAAATATATATATATACTCAAATATATATATATATACATACTCAAATATATATATATACATACTCAGATATATATATACATACTCAAATATATATATATACTCAAATATATATATACTCAAATATATAAATATCTACTCAAATATATATATATACTCAAATATATATATATACTCAAATATATATATACATGTATATATGCTCAAATATATACTCAAATATATATATATACTCAAATATATATATATATACTCAAATATATATATATACTCAAATATATATATATATACTCAAATATATATATATATACTCAAATATATATATATATATACTCAAATATATATATATATATTCAAATATGTATATATATATATACACAAATATATATATATATATATTCAAATATGTATATATATATACACAAATATATATATACACAAATATATATATTCAAATATATATATATATACTCAAATATATATATATATATACTCAAATATATATATATACTCAAATATATATATATATACTCAAATATATATATATATATACTCAAATATATATATATATACCCAAAT
>NC_136527.1:21563433-21580933 GCF_053919585.1 Euprymna scolopes
AAAGGAGTGGTTGGTTACTCTTAATGCATCTATAACCAAGCTTCTCTCTTTACATCATCAACATTCTGATCCCCTTACGCTTTACGATTCTTCAATTCTTATATAGCGATTCAATATAATTGTTTCAACTCATGTTTCCTGTGAACGTTAGGCCAAGTAGTTTGAAAGATGTACTCAGACAGGGAGTCACTGGCCATTGCTATTGGTGGCAGAGAAGGTTTCTTGTAATTATTGAAGGAAACCAGTTTAGTCTTGGCAGCATTGAATGTGACCATCCATTTATTCAGATTGAAGGTCATCCTCTAGTGTTTTTGCCATTTCTTTAGTTATGTGTTCATTTGTTTTCCTGTCATGCCTGTTATATAGAGTGGTGTCATCAGCATATATACCCATCTCACAGATAATTTTGTCAGGGAGGTCATTTATGTCCCCATTCCACTACAGATTGGTGTTTTAATTTTCATATAATTTTATAAAAGGAAGAGCTACATAATAAAATAATTTGTTTTCAATATATACAATTCATCATTTCTCGACCGGTCGACAGAGAAATTCATGCATTACAATTCTTCAATTTTCAAATTTACCCATCTGGCATCAATTGAAATTGGGCAGGAGCTGCTAAAAACAGCCTATCCTTCCTTGACAGAGTACAAAATAGACTTCGTGGTTTAGTGGGGGATGCCCTTTTCTCTACCCTGCAACCTCTCTCCCACAGAAGAGACGTTGCGAGCCTATCCTTGTTTTATATTATTTCCATGGCAGGTGCTCGTCTGAACTCCAATCTCTGGTCCCTCCTCGCCAATCTTTCATGAAAAACACCCGTCTAGCTGAATCCACTTTGAAAAATTTCCCCCACTCTTTATCTGTGCCTAAATCAAAACGTGGATTCCATGCACAAAACTTCTTTCTTAGAACTGCACGCCTGTGGAACTCTGTTCCATCTGCCTGCTTCCCACCTGACTACAACTTGGATGTGTTCAAGTCCAACGTTAACAAATTCCTAATGAGTAAGTAAACACTTTATCAAATCTCCACACTAACGTAATGTACTTGCAATAACCCTTATCCCTGAGTGGCTTCCGGGCCTTGATAAGTGGTTACCACTGTGTAAAAAAAAAAAAAAATTAACGCTTTACGATTCTTCAATTCTCATATAGTGTAGTAAAATTTATAGAATGTGGTTTCTTTTATTTTACCCCATCAACCAATAAACCATTTCCATTTTATATAACATTAGCGTTTATAGTAAATATAGAAATTAAGCCATTCCTTTGACAAACAGTAGAATTTGACATTTTTTTTTATTTAAAAATATACATGGAAGCTCATAAATAGTGGAAGAATTAGAAAATAATGAGAAAATCCCTGAAATTTGAGTTAAAACAACAAAACATTTTTTTTTACTTCCAACAAAAGACATCGAGAGATAAAAGGCTATGATGAGGGGCAAATGTATTCCTATCGACTTATGGCATTTATGTTCCCTCAACATAAATAGCCCTTAACAAATTTGACTCAACAGAAAAATCCCACCCCTTGGAAGAATATGTCTCTCTGTGTTAGCACACAAGTCATGCACCCGTGGCAGGATTCAAATACTTCATACCAGTTCTGTTAAATTGCATTTGAAAATCTGCTAACATAACTGCATTAATTTGCTGCATGAATTTGCTGCAGTGACTTTGCAGTCAAAGTAATTATAAAGGTTTACAAATTTATTACAGTTGCAATAAAATATACTGAGGATATTTTTGCAATATTTTGCCATTTATAAATTTAACAAATTCCTTTTATATAGATATTATTCTTTTTTTTTACAAAAGCATCACCACTTATCAAGACCAAGAGGCTACTCGGGGATAAGGGTTAAAGAGTGTACAGTGGACAATTGGACTGTAAAGTAATCGTTAGTAATCGAAATTCGGTAAATTTGTTAACTTATATGAACGGCTCATCAAAAAATTGTTTATGTTAGACTTGAAGACAATATTGTATTCAGCATGAAAGCACGAAAACGGAAGACAATTCCACAGGTGTGCAGTTCTATCTAAGAAAGAAGCTTTGCTCATGGAATCTGCATTTAGGTTTAGGCACAGATAAAGAGTGGGGAAAATTATTGATAGTGTTTTCTGCTAGACGGGTGTTTCTTGTGAAAGTTTGGTGAGGGGGGACCATAGATTGGAGCTCGGTCGAGCACTTGCCATGAAAATAATGATAAAGCAGAGACAAACTCGCAACATCTCTTCTGTGAGATAGAGGTTGCAGGGAAGAGAAAAGGACATACCCTATGAGGCTACAAATCTATTTTGAACTCTATCAAGACAGGACAAGTCCTTTCTAGCAGCTCCTTCCCAGATGTGGCAACAATACTCCATCCTTGGACGTACCTGGCTCTTAGTTTCACAAAACCTTTAATGAGATCCAAAATGTAATGTTTACACATTTTATTAAGTTTACAGAAACAAATAGATTTTTTTCTGATACTTGTAATGATCCTGTAACGACTAATATATATTATTTAATTGGAATTCATTATTATTATTTTATTAATTTATTTATTGCAGACTATTATCCTTATCTTACAGGGTACATGAACTGGAATATATACATTGAGAGCATTGCCAAGGCTGCTGCAAAGAAGGTGGGCTCTCTCTACCAATGCTAGAAAATTACTTATGCCCGAAAGTATCCTATACCTCTATAAGGCCACCATACGCCCATGTATGGAGTATTGTTGTCACATTTGGGCTGGTGCATCTGCTGGTTGTCTTCACTTCTGGACAGGGTTCAAAAGAGAGTCGCCAACCTGATAGGTCCTGAACTGTCATCTAGGTTTCAGCTTCTGTCCCATCGACGAAATGTTGCATCCCTCTGCCTGTTCTACAAATACTTTAATGGTGAATGCTCTGACAAACTACCAGCATTTGTACCTCCTCGACGTGACTACCCCTGATAAACCCGAAAAGCAACTAAGTCCCACCCCTTTACAGTAGAGATCCCTAGGCGTAAGAAAGTCTTTTACTCCAGTAGTTTCTTCCCAAGAACTGCAAGCCTTTGGAACTCCTTTCCGGGATTCTGCTTTCCCAACTGTACTGATATGCAGAAGTTCAAGTGTAATGTTAACAAGCATCTTGCTACTCATCTCCCTTCATAATTCCCCTGCAAATTATACCCTTGATAGTAGCCCCTATTTCAAAGTGGTACTGTGCCATGTTTGGGGTGAAAATTGAATTAAAAAAAAAAATTTTTAAAAAGGGAGGTAATTTCCTGTTTCGATTTAAACAAGGTGGCGGCAATTTTTCACCTGCTACCATGAATAAAGATTTTTTTTTATAATTCAGTAATATTCAGGTAATCCCGACTGCATAATTTGAAAGCTACCATTCTAAATTATTAGGATTAACAAAAAAAATAAATTAAAACCATTTTTTTTATCTGAAAACTCCATTTATCGACTACAAAATCTCGTCCCAATAGTGCAGGAGCGCCTTTTTTTTTTTCCTCTTTTCTACATCAGTGAATTTTATATTTAATGGACGTTTCGAATCTACTATGTGAAAATTGAATACAAAAAAACTTTCTTAGTTGTTGTTTCACAACGTTTTGGTCAATTATTCCTCTGGCTTTTGTCAGGTGGTAAATAATATATATACTATTCAGTTCGGACCTGACCATGGGAGATCAGATAAAAAATAAACGTGGATTTCTAAGACCAAAATATCCAACCTTGATCGCCCTTTGGGGCCCATGAATCTCTACGGTTCCAGGTGAGCATTGTCAGAAGATAGTGGTTTCAATCCTACCCAAAGCCGGCCAGAGGCTTACTTGGCCCCCCCCCAAAAAAAAAGAACATAGTGGATGCAGTCAGGAGGTTCAGAGTTCCTATTCCATTGTGGTTAACACCTGACAATGGCCAGAGTAATAGCTGGCCGAAACGTTGTGAAACAACAAAGAAAAGATGAGGATTATAGTCCGCAATAAAATAAAAATGAATAAGTATGTTATTCCTACGCTTTTTAATGGCCTCCAAGTCATTTCATCCTCTAAGGATAAATCTGATCTCTTTATCTTTTCGCTGACAATTCCATACTCCATGATTCTGGTACGGTTCCGAATTTTCTTTCAAAAACGGATAAATCTAGCCTAATCTCGACAACTCACTTTTCTCGAAATGGATTTATTCCTTGCAGATTCATTTTGTGACCGACACAAACTAACTTCAACCCACTGTGCTGATACTTGCAAACGCTTCCTAGACTCAGCTGTAAAAAAAAACAGTCTCCGGCTACAACCTCTTGCACTCAAAAGTTGCAACGCCAAAGAGCAACATCTGAGGCTAAGCCTAGCTATTCTCAAAGGATTCATGACTATCTTATCTCAAAAGGTTGACCATTTTGTGAAATTTATATTAGTTACTAGTGGCTGTGCCACGTCGGCACACACAACGTTGAGTCGAACACAAAATTAAGTACACTCAACATCGTCTTACCATCACCGCTTACCTTGTGAACTTGGAGTATGGGAAATTCCCATATGCACAAAACAAAATCACTGAATAAACAAAAATACCCTAACTAAGGGTAAGGATAATGAGTTGGATAAAATGATGGTTAAAATTATTACGAACTTGCCAGGATTCGAATCTGGAATCTTCTGATCCATAGTCAGAGGCGTTATTAACTGCGCCGTGGTTCCAGGTGAAAATTGTCTGATGATAGTGGTTGCAATCCTACGCAAAGCCAGCCAGGAGTTCAATCAGCATAAGAATGCAATGTGCAATAAAAAAAATAGAAGTTAATTGTTTTTGAACGACCCCTGTAATTAAAAAATTTAGTTTTGCTGTTTTCTAAAAACTTAACACCAATAAGCAAACCAAATTGTTTTAGTAATGAATTTGTTTTAAATATACGAGTAAAATATGAGATATTTAGCAGAAAAACCAACAAATGACTGCAACGAACAAAAAAAATACATACAAGAAATAAATGTTTCAACATAATGGTTAGAGTTGATGGTCAACCCTGGTTCCAAGACAGTGAGGAGGATGACACCCTTTTTTGTCCTCGAAAACTGTGCACATCACTTTGCCTGCATATGTCTCAAACTTTAGCTTTTTCAATAGGGAGCATGAATGATGCCATTCCATCGACTACCATTTGGAATTTGGCTCATAGTGGTGAAACCACATTTCGTCAGCAGCGACGATAAGATCCAAGAATTTATCACGTTAGGCTTTGCACTCATTCAACAACTCCTGACAGACATCCTGATGGAGGTCCATTTCATCATATGTGAGCATTAGTGGAACCCGCCTAGCACACACTTTGTTGTATCCTAGGGATGACAACATCATTTGCAGTGCACAAAAACCTACATTCAACTCTACATGCATTTCTATTCACCATTGTCTCCTGATCAGTACAGATGAGTTGTTTTATAAGTGGCTGTTTTTGAGCATGTCCAGAGCGCAATTTGGCACTAACATCTCTGTTGCCACATTAAAATCAACAAACCCATCTCCTAACTGTACTAAAATTAACTGCATCAGCTTCATAAACGTTTAAGAGGTGCCAGTGAATGTATATCACACCGTCAATATCAGCAATAGAGAGATAAATATTTCAGGTGATGAATGTAGGAGTTCAATCAGCATAAGAATGCAATGTGCAATTCACTCTAATCCAGGTGGAATAAAAAATAGAAGTTGTTTTCGAGCGAGCCCTGTAATTAAAATTTTAGTTTTGCTGTTTTCTAAAGAACTTAACACAAATTGGAAGATAGTTTCCCTTCAACTAATTAGAAATCTTGTGATTCTAAACTATGGGATAAAGCAAACCAATTTCTTTTAAATATATGAATAAAATATGGGGTATTTAGCAGAGAAGCCAACAAATGACTACAACACAAATATTAAAAATATATACAAGAAATAAATGTTTTCAACATAATGGTTAGTCAACCCTGGCTCCAAGAAATTGAGGAGAATAACTCCCTTCTCATCCCAAAAAACTTTGCCTGTTAGAAAGCGTGAGTGGTGCCATTCCAAATTTGACTCATAGTGGTGAAACCACATCTCATCATCAGTAGTGCTATGACAACAGCATATTCTTTTCATAGTTTTAACTCTCGAGTGTGTATCCGTTGATATCTTATATACTTTTATACAGAGTGATGTGGTTCTCGGCGGATTAACTGTGTCGAATATATACTCGAGAGTCAAAACAATGAAAAGAATATGCTGTTGTTACAGCCCTAGTGATTACATGCATAATAGTCTTTTATTTTTGTTAGTTTAAAACTTGTATTCATTATATTCACATTATATATTACATTATATGAATTTAGTCTTAACAGTTTATTAATAGATTATGCTGTTGTTATATCCATAGTCATCATTGATAATAAGATAAGATCCAAGAATTTACCCACCCAGCACACACTTTGCTGTATCCTAGGGATGACAACATCGTTTTCAGTGCACAGATATGTTTGTTACCATAGCCAACTATCTATATAAGAGCCAGGTACGTCCAAGGTTGGAGTACTGTTGCCACATTTGGGCAGGAGCTGCTAGAAAGGACTTGTCCTGTCTTGATAGAGTTCAAAATAGATTTGTAGCCTCGTAGTAGATGTCCTTTTCTCTTCCCTGCAACCTCTATCTCACAGAAGAGATGTTGCGAGTTTGTCTCTGCTTTATCATTATTTTCATGGCAAGTGCTCGACTGAGCTTCAATCTATGGTCCCCCTCACCAAACTTTCACAAAAAACACTCATCTAGCTGAAAACGCTATTAATAATCCCCCCACTCTTTATCGGTGCCTAAACCTAAACATAGATTCCATGAACAAAGCTTCTTTCTTAGAACTGTACGCCTGTGGAATTGTCTTCCGTTTTCCTGCTTTCCAGCTGACTACAATCTGATTGTCTTCAAGTCCAATGTAAACAAGTTCTTTATGAGCCGTTCCACTTAAGTTATCAAATTTACCGAATTTTCATTACTAATGATTACTACATTGCCCAATGGCTACTGTACACTCTTTAACCCTTATCCTTGAGTGGCCTCTTGGCCTTGATAATGTGGTGATGCCTGTTTAAAAAAAAATATGCAAAATACCGTTAGAAATCCATCAAATATATGTCAGCCTATGTCATGGTAACATATATTGTGTGAGTTTACATATTGTGGTAATTTTTACTTACCGGAACTCGATGTGGCAGGGTGAAGCAATAGAATTCTGTGTGGCAGTCGTTCAAGCAAAAGGTTTGAAAATGCTTGGTCGACTGATTTTATAATAGTGTTTGTTTTTTTGTCCAAGGTTCACCAATTAAGGTAAGGGTTTCATTGTTTTTTTCCTTCTACGTCGAGTTCTTATTTAACCCGTTGAGTTGTAGAAACGCCCCCTCCCCCTTTTAGTCGGTTAAAATCCAACACTTTGCAATGAATTGCAAAAGAATGGACGACCCTGTTACTCGAAGGGGACTAGAGAGAAGACTGTGGTAATTTTTATTTATTGGAACTCGATGTGGAAGCAATAGAATTCTGTGTGGCAGTCGTTTAAGCAAATGCTTGGTCGACTGATTTTATAATAGTGTTTGTTTGTTGTCCACTCACGTAGGTTGGATGTGACAACATTTGCATAGAATCGACTAGTGGGTTATAAAAACACCCCTATCGTCGGCAAGTGTGGTTGGTCTTTTTGTTTAGTCCAGTTATACGTTTCGTAGTTACTTTTACAAGGACGATCTACCATTGTAAGCAATGAGGCAATTCATTAAAACTCCAGTTAATCGAGAAAAGCTGTGAAGGATTCACCATGCAAGGTAAGAGTTTCATTATTTTTTTCTTTCTTCTACGTCGAGTTCAGGTTTACGTGTTGTTGGCCTTTTTGTTTAGTCCAGTTACAAGGACAATCTGTTGTTTTAAGCAACGAGGCAATTCGTTGCAACTCCAGTTAACCGAGAAAGGCATGAAGGATTCACCATGCAAGGTAAGAGTTTCATTGTTTTTTCCTTCTACGTCGATTTCAGGTTAAACATGTTGAATTGCAGAAACGCCTCCCCCTCCACTTTAGTCGGTTAAAAATCAGATAATATTTGTTTTTTTGACCACTTTTTCGAATCTATGTGTATACATAGGTACTGGCAAAATGAATGCCGATGCTCAAAATGTATAAATATTTTACCCCTCCCTTTACTTAAAAAAAACCCACCAAAAATCAGGAAATTAACCAATTTTAATGAAATTTTCAGTATTTATCAAATGATGATCGCGGAATATAATGAATTACATTTTTTTATTAAAATCCGAGTGGAAATGGTATTACATTGTTTAAACAAAAAATTACCTTTACTAACTTATGGTTTTCAGTTGTAAATAAAAAACGCAAGACTTTATTTTTGCTTTTTATATAAATAAAGCATCGTAATTTGTAACAATAAAAATAAAATAAAATAATTTTTATAGGAACATTATGAAAAAAGCCCCTAAATCCGTATTAATGAATTCTATATAACTCGAAGAAAAATCAATTTCTCAAAGTACCGATATTACCATTGAATCAAGCATTACTTATTTAATATTTTCATGCAAAAAAAAAAATTATAATTGCAAAACTATTTCTACTTTTTTTTTTAAATTACGGGTTTCACATAATTTTTATATGCAAGATTTTAATAATTTCCCTTGCTCACAAGAATATGAAACTTTCGGCGTAACATACATTTTTATAATATTGAAAAATACTTAAGAAAAAAAATGAATTTAAAAATAGGAACATAAAAAATAATTAAATTAAAAAATAATTAAATTAAAAAATGCAAAAAATATATAACGTCCAAAAAAAGAATGTATGGATGCGTGACTGGGGGGGAAAAACTTCCTCCCTTTTAATTACATGACTTCATTTTCACAGTCTTTCGACTGCCTAAAATTTTGGGCCTTCGTAATTTTCGTGTTTTACAAAGTTTTTAGTTTGTTGCATTTTGCGAACGCCAGTATCACTCGGTTTTGGGCTAGGTATATCACAATTTTGGGGGAATTTTTTCACCACTAACATTTTTTCTTTCTTTTCAACAGATATTTCTCAGCTCACACGAGGTCATAAAGATGGTTACTCGTTTACTAGGTGTATCAGAATTTTTGTAGAAATTTTTGACAACCCTAACATGAAACTGCGAATAAAATATTAAAAAAACTCATAATTTCCTGTTTAAAAGTGGGTTGTTTATTTTCTTTATGGATTATACTTCAAAATAAACGATTAAAGTTGTATAAAAAGTAATAGAAATATTATTTTTTTATTTTTTAAAGAACATTTTTTTATGTAATGAAATCAATTGGAATTTATGAGTTAAATATTTTCAATTTTTAAACTTTAAAAATCTATCAAAATTTTTCTATTGATTCTATTTTTACGATATTTTCAGGGTCAATGTGAAATTTTATGCTCTTTCCAATAAACCGAATATAATATTTTAGACAAACGTTTATTTTTTTATTTCACGCTCCCCCCCATTTTGAAATATCTATTAAAAAGTAAATAATTAATTTACTCACCAAAATTTTATATATCACAAATTGAAGATAAAAGATCAATCAATAATATATTCAAATTTAAAACAAAAAAGAAGTGCTTTTTTAGAAATCTACCTGTAAAGTCCGAAGTTAAAAACCTTTTTTTTAAAACCACTTTTTTTAAATGAAACCTTGGTCCTTGTTCCTTTAATTGAAAAAAATTAGGGCTTGAATTACATTTTTCGAGTAGTTATAAGCTTGGAAAGACAGGGGGTCGAATTATTCAATATTTTTTCACGCATTCGTAAGGTCAGTTTCTGACACACCTAGTTTGGGCTTATTAATTTGTTTTGTACAAACAATGAGTGTTTTTTAAATTGAATATCTTAGGACTTTACTTTACTAATTATATTTGAAATATCTTTTAAAGGGTTTTTACAATGAATATATTTAACTTCAAAATTTTGCTGAATTGGTTAGCTCGCCGTGAAAACATTTTTCATAATTTTTTTTTCATATGTACAAATATTTTTTCCTTTAGGAAATTAACTTTAATCTCTAATCTTTCAAATACCATCAAAAAGTAAGTCGGAAACCTACAAAAAATTATGATAAATCCGGCGTTCAAAACTAGGTCCCGCTATTTTTTCCGCCCATTTTTGCCCGAACCTAGTAACACAAATCCGCGTTTTCCTTTCTTCTTTGTTTTTGGGTCGTTATAGTTTGGGGTAAACGTATGTCAATAACTAAACAACAAATTTGAGATGTTTTCAAGTAAAAAAGAAAAAAAAAATCACCCACCAAAGCAATTAAATGTAAGTAATACTTACTGTTCGTTTGACAATCTGCTTTCAACATCGAAACGAGCATCAGATGTTCGAATTAAAACGAGATGAAGTTGAAGGGGCGGAAGTCGATATTTAAGATGGCGACTGGAAAAGCAAGTTCGCAGAAAATTAAAATAATTCATTTTCATTTACTGTGATTTCAAATTTTATTTTTATTTTCTGGTTGTTACATATTATGTTAAATTAAAAAAATTTTTGAATGGCGTAACGGAAGAAAAACCGTCCCAGTACGAGTAAAAACCGGTGTAATGTGAACATCTCACCTCGGCCTAAAAATGTTCCGCCATTAGACCACGACGAGACCGGGTTGCATGTTTTAATTAAAAATAAGTAAGAATGGAAAGGTGTTGATCAAATTTTTCTTTTTAGAAAATATATTTTACAAAAATAAATAACTAAATAAATAGATAAATAAATAAATAAATAAATAAATAATAATAATAATTTATTATTATTATTATTATTATTATTATTATTATAATTATTATTATTATTATTTTGCCTATTTAGAAGAAAACGAAATATTTATTGATAAAAAAAAATTATTGGCGCTTCTACATTATTGGGACGAGATCTTGTAGTCGATGAATATAGTTTTCAGATAAAAAAAAAAAAAAAAAAAAAAAAAAAAGCAATGGTTTCAACTGATTTTTATTTTTTTGATCAATTCTAATAAATTACAATATTACCTCCCAAATTAAACAATCGAAATTACCTGAATATTACTGAATTATATATATATATATATATATATATATATATATATATATATATATATATATATATATATATATATATATATAAAACCTACTTTAATCGTGTTAGCAGGTGAAAAATTGCTGCTGTTTTTTTTTTGTTTTGTTTTTTTTAATTCGAACGGAAAATTACTTTCCTGTTAAACTGTCCTGTTGTTGTACAATCGCTTTAATCAAATTCTCTCTTATTTTCTTTAATAAATAATTTTCTACCTTATCGATTTCCGTAATTTTTTTGATATAATCATCTTAAATATACGAAGAATACGTAGATACTATTGTTTTCATGTGAAATTCAGTTTTACGATTTAATTGAAACCGTTTTGGAATATAGTGTAGTGTGTCAACATTTTTGGGGAATTTTTTACACTCTTAACACAAAACTGCGAATAAAATATACAAAACTCGTAATTTCTTTTTTTTTAGAGTGGGTTGTTTAATTTCTTTATGGAACATACTTTCAAAATAAAATAAACTTTTTTAAAACATAATAAAAATATTATTTTTATTAAAAAAAAAAAAAAAAAAAAGTGTTTACAAAGTGCCTGCGCGCACTCATGCAGCCATTTTTTCTACGTTATGAAATGAATTGAATTTTACGAGTTAATTTTTTTTTCAATTTTTTCAATTAAAACATCTCAAGATTTTTCTATTGGTTCAATTTTTAAGATATTTTCAGGTTCAATGTGAAATGTTATGCTCTTTCCAATAAACCGGATATAATATTCTAGGCAAACGTTTTTTTTTTTAAAATCCCCCCCCCAGTTTGCAACGTCTATTAAAAAGAAAATAATTCATTGTCTCGCCTAAGGTTTATAGGTAATCTCCAAAAATACCGTTAGGGCTTACAACATGGCCGCCAGAAGAGTCACGTGATCCGGTTGATCCAAAACATGAATCGCCGTATTACGAAACCGGAAAACGCAAATTTAAAGCAAACTTTGACAAACAAGCATAATAATTAAGTACAAAAACAGTTTTTCAATATCATAATAATAAATAATTTATTTAGAACGGTCATTTAATTTTTTGTTGAGAAACAATCACAGTTTGTTTGTTTTTTAAAACAGTGTTTATAAAAAATATTTTATTCAGAGTTTTTCATAAAAATGGTATTTAAAACAAGGTGTTCATTTTTTTTTTAAGATGTAATGTTATAAAAATATGATGTAAAAAAACAGTTTATATTTAAACGAACGTGCGTAGACATTTTGTAAACATTGTTTTTAAAAAATAAAAAATAATACTTCTATTATGTTTTAAACGACTGTAATAGTTTATTTTGGAAGTATATTTCATAAAGAAAATTGACAACCCACTTTAAAAACAGAAATTACGAGTTTTATATATTTTATTCGCAGTTTTTTGTTGGGGGTGTCAAAAATTCCGCCAAAAATTCTGATACACCTAGTCGACCACTTGTTTTTTCTGAATGAAATACTTTTTATAAACACTGTTTGGACGAAGTAAAGAATAGATACCCTGTAGCAGACGACGCCGCCTGGCGGTGCCAGGCGCACAATTCAACCAACACCGGTGATTCGACCTTGACATTGGCACAAGCACACGGCGTCGGTTGTTTGTAAACACGTCAAATAGCAAACATGCTCGAATATTCACCAGCATTTTTTTAAAAATATATTTACAAAACCTTTGAAGATTTAAAAGAAAAAGTATATATTTACAAAACATTTTTTTAAAATAAGTAACAAAACGAACGTATTTAAATAAAAGATATTTAAATAAACGTGTGTCTCTTTCTGTTTTGGATTTTTGCAACCAAGATTGATTTTTATGTGCCGTGTTTTTTTTGGGGGGGGGGGGGTTCTGTGTGCGTTTTTAAGACAATTCAATATTTATTCTTTAAAACATTAACTTCAGTGACAATATATTTTCAAAATAATATTTTTAAATATTACATTTTTACGAATATTCGCGAGCAAGATAAAAAAAAAAAAAAAGACGAGGTGTTTTTTTTTTCAATTAAATTATAAACTTTATTTGAACTTTCAACAAACTTTTACAGACAGTTTTTTTTTAAATAAAAATTATAAAAAGATTTCTATCTTGTGATACTACATTTCATCTTTATAAAAATAAAAGTTATAAAAAGATGTGAATAAAATAATATATTTTTTTATCTCACTTGTTTATACTTGTGATTTTATTATGCATAAAAATTGCCTCGGCCTAAAAGGATTTCTCCTTCACTGACCACCGACATACATCGCACTGTAAATAAATATTGAATTGTATCAAAAATGCACAAAAAAGAAATGGCCAAAACCGTATAGAATGAACCTTTTTTTATAAGTTTTATTCAAACAGTCTTTATTTGAACTTAATGGACTGTTGTTTTTTTTTTATTATTTATTAACTGTTTTATTCTTTTTATCAAACAAAAATAGAACTTTTATAATGAAATATATATTATGGACTGTTTTTCAAACATCGAAATTTTAAAATTAAAGTTTTATTTAAAACAAAAAAAAAGACAAGGTGTTTTTTCTTTTCGAGATATTTTTTTTCACCATTTATTACTTTGAAATTTTATTCAACAATGAAATGATAAAAAAAAAACTTTTCGTTAAATATATTTTTAAAAAATTATTATAAAATATCTTTAAAGTCTATTTTTATGTCTGTAAAAGTTTGTTGAAAGTTCAAATAAAGTTTATAATTTAATTGAAAAAAAAAACACCTCGTCTTTTTTTTTTTTTTAATCTTGCTTGCGAATATTCGTAAAAATGTAATATTTAAAAGTATTATTTTGAAAATATATTAATTGTCGCTAAAGTTAATGTTTTAAAGAATAAATATTGAATTGTCTTAAAAACGCACACAGAACCCCCCCCCCCCAAAAAAAAACACGGCACATAAAAATCAATCTTGGTCGCAAAAATCCGAAACAGAAAGAGACACCCGTTTATTTAAATATCTTTTATTTAAATACGTTCGTTTTGTTACTTATTTTAAAAAAAATGTTTTGTAAATATATACTTTTTCTTTTAAATCTTCAAAGGTTTTGTAAATATATTTTTAAAAAAATGCTGGTGAATATTCTAGCATGTTTGCTATTTGACGTGTTTAAAAACAACTGACGCCATGTGCTTGTGCCAATGTCAAGGTCGAATCACCGGTGTTAGTTGAATTGTGCGCCTGGCACCGCCAGGCGTCGTCGTCTGCTACAGGGTATCTATTCTTTACTTCGTCCCACTGTTTTAACTAAAAACAACCTAAGATTGTTTCTCAAAGTTTGCCTATTTTTATAACAACATTATATCAACAAAAACTTAAATACAAACAAATTGTGATTGTTTGTCAAAGTTTGCCTTCAAGGCTGCGTTTTCCATTTGCACGATTCATGTTTTGGATCAACCGGATCACGTGACTCTTCTGGCGGCCATGTTGTAAGCCCTAACGGTATTTTTGGAGATTACCGGTTTATATATCACAAATTTAAGATATATCACAAATTTAAGATAAAAGATCAATAAATAAGATAATCTAATTCAACCCCAAAACAAAAGAATAGTTATGTGCAAATTTACCTGTAAAGTCAAAAATTAAAAACCTTAAAAAAAAAACAAAAAAAAACACGTTGATTTTTTTTAAGTGAAACCTCATAGTTTGAAAATATTGTTCAGTAAAAATTGGACACCTACATCAATTTTTTCTATTTCATTGAAATTTTTTTTTTTTTTTTAGATTAAAAAAAAAGTTCATTGTATAAAGAAGAAATAAAATATTTTAAATCAAAAACTCATGTAATTCCTTAGGATAATTAAAAAAAACAAACAAAAAAAAAAACATGCAAAATTTGTCAGCGGGTTTGTGTTTAAAAGTAAACTTACTTATTCAACCGATGAGTGAAATGTGATCATTTTTCAAATACAGTGCCCCATATCTGACTAACTTAACTTGGTTGTTGACAGCAAACACATGTCAGAAATTGAAAGAAGGAGATAAGACAACTAAAAATAAATTATCTTTTTTTTTTCACGCGCCAGTGCACCTTTAGGCCTTTGTATTTTTCAACTGGAAGAAAGAGAGACAACTCCGTGTGAACATCTGATATTACAATTTAAAATCGCGGTATTTTTATATGCTTGCTTAAAAATTCTTTTATTTAAAAAGTACATGGAATATAAAATATAAATATGGACAAATTCTTAAAAATGAAGAATGGAAGCACCCATTGATTTAATAATCAATTATATTATCTTTTATGTGTAAGTGATTTTTTTGGAATCTATATATATTTTTATATTTAGAGTAAGTTAAAATTCGTTGAATTTCTTGAAATCTTTTTTAAAGGAAACCGATTTTAAAAAAATAAATTGTATATTTTTCTATTAAACCTGTCATTATTTTAAAATTTGTTCTTTGCTCTTTATTGAAAAAAAAAGGTTTGGATTATATTTTTCAAGTAATTATAAGCTTCGAAAGATATTAAGTCTAATTATTTAAGTTTTTATCGCGCATTTTTAATGGCGACATCTGACACTGCTACAAAGGATAGAGTTACTTCTTCAAAAACCCCTTTCAAGAGATTGTTTTTAAATTTCTGCCGACACATAAACTCCGCTAAGTTATTAGAAATTCTGCAGAAATAAGCAGGTATCTCATTGGTCGGTTTGACCGCCTTCGGTTTTGTTTGAACCAATCAGATGGGTCCTTATTATTAAATCGCTGACGTTCGTTGGCGCTTTTTTAGTTTGAGAAAAGACAAACATGTGACACTCATTCTCCTTATTTTTGAGGCATGGGGCCTCCAGTCTTTTTGTCTCTGTGAGACATAATTAGAAGCTCTGATGTGGGGCGAAAGATGAGTTAGAACAATTATATTGAAAACATTGCCAGGGCCGCTGTAAAAAAGGTAGGCTCTCTCTACCGTGCTAGAAAACTACTGACACCTGAAAGTATCCTGTACCTCTATAAGGCTACCATTCGCCCATGTATGGAGTATTGTTGTCACATTTGGGCTGGTGCATCTGCTACTAGTCTCTCGCTCCTAGACAGGGTTCAAAAAAGAGTCGCCAATCTGATAGGCCCTAAACTGGCATCTAAGCTTCAGCCTGTGTCCCATCGACGAAACGTTGCATCCCGCTGCCTGTTCTACAAGTATTTTAATGGTGAATGCTCTGGCGAACTGCAGACACTTGTGCCCCCGCGACATAGACACCCTCGACAAACCCGACAGGCAGCTAAATCCCACCCCCACACAGTAGAGATCCCTGAATGTAAAAGATCTTTCTACTCCAGTAGTTTCTTCACCAGAACCGCTAGACTCTGGAATTCCATTCCAAGTTCCTGCTTCCTCAACTGTACTGACATGCAGAAGTTCAAGTGCAACGTGAACCGACATCTTTCTACCCAAATCCCAACATAGTGCCCCAGTAGTTGATGCCCCTGATAGTAGCTCCCTACACCAAAGTGGCAATGCGCCTTGTTTGTGGTGAAAATGTAAAAAAAAAATAATGTTACTTTCATTTGAACACACTTATGCCCGATGTTGGGCGAAATATATCATCATTGGAACTTGTGCTGCTTCTTCAGACGGAATTTTCTTCTTATATATTGCTAGTAGGAGTACCTGGCGTTTCCCGGGTGTTTGGAGGTGTGTGTGTGTGTGTGGGGGGGTTTAAACCCAAACAAAATGGAAAATAAAGAATAAGCAAACGTAATAATCCCAAATATTAAAAAAAAAACAGCGAACGTGATGCAAAAATAATTTAAATGTTAAAACTTAAAAAAATCGGAAAAACAAAAAAAAAAACGTGTAGGAGGTGTATCAGAATTTTTGTAGGAATTTTTGACACCCCCTAACACGAAACTGCGAATAAAATATTAAAAAAACTCGTAATTTCTCGTTTAAAAGTGGGTTGTTTATTTTCTATATATATTATACTTCTAAAAAAATTTATTAAAGTTGTTTTAAAAGTAATAGAAATATTTTTTTTAAAATTTTTTAAAAAACAGTAATGAAATTAATTGAATTTTACGAGTTCAGTATTTTTCAATTTTTAAACTTTAAAAATCTATCAGAATTTTTCTATTGATTCAATTTTTACGATATTTTCAGGGTCAATGTGAAATTTTATGCTCTTTCCAATAAACTGAATATAATATTTTAGACAAACGTTTTTTTAATGCTTCTTTTATTCACCCGCCTTATTTTGAAATGTCTATTAAAAAGGAAATAATCAGGTATTCCGGCATATTTGTTTAATAGTAATTATTAAAGAAAAAGTTAAAATATTGTTTTACTTTTAAAATGTCCTGTATATTGTTTAAAATAATAAAATGTGTTTATTATTAAAAATCGAATCATCACAAAAATTAACTGTTCCCATAGTAACCAAAAGCGGTGTATAGGG
>NC_136527.1:21585933-21605933 GCF_053919585.1 Euprymna scolopes
CACAAAAGTTGTTACAAGTGAACTGGAAAGTCCATGGAAAAAGATGCCCAAATAGATGAGAGTGATAAATATAGTGTCTTCTTACAAATGGATATAAGAAAATGACTAGTTCACAAAAAGCCACTGTTGGTTCTCATTTAGATCCAAATCACATAATGTCGAGATGCAAAATGCTTTTGGCAAGTGGTTATTACTAGGGCTATGACAACAGCATATTCTTTTCATTGTTTTGACATTTTGTATATATCCGACACAGACACAATCAACCGAGAACCACTAGGTGTATCAGAACTTTTGGGAATTTTTTGACACCCCTAACACGAAACTGCGAATAAAATATAAAAAAAACTCGTAATTTCTCATTTAAAAGTTGGTTGTTTATTTTCTTTATGGATTATACTTCCAAAATAAACTATTAAAGTTGTATAAAAAGTAATAGAAATATTATTTTTTTTATTTTTTAAAAAACAGTAATGAAATCAATTGAATTTTACGAGTTAAGTATTTTTCAATTTTTTAACTTAAAAATCTATCAAAACTTTTCTATTGATTCAATTTTTACGATATTTTCAGGGTCAATGTAAAATTTTATGCTCTTTCGAATAAACCGAATACCATATTTTAGACAAACTTTTTTTCATTTTGTATATATCCGACACAGTTGGACACAATCAACCGAGAACCACATCACTCTACATAAAAACATATGATATAAATGGATATATACGTAAGAGTCAAAACAAGGAAAAGAATATGCTGTTGTCATAGCCCTACATATTATACAGACTGATAGAACAAAGTATGTGGATTATTTTTTGTATTATTTGGACTCATCTTAGTTGTTCTCTTACCCAATGTTTCAGTCGATGAAATAGACTTGGCGCTATTTGTGTTTCGAATTTCTAACAGCTATGTTCATTTGGAAATCAAACAAATATTTTTCACTATTCACCAATAATATCCAGTATGAATACACCTGGAGATAGTCGGAGGTTACACTGGCCGACACATTGTGAAGAAAAAACAACAATCAATATGAGAATAATAGTTCAAATAATAAAAAAAATAAATATTAATCTTTATCTAAAAAATATACATTCATCATATATAAAAAACTGACCAAATAGATAAGAGTGATTAATATAGTGTCTTCGTACAAATGGATATATGAAAATAACTAGTCCACAAAAAGCCACTGTTGGTTCTCATTCAGATCCCAATTCACATAATGTCTAGATGCAAAATGCCCTCGGCAAGTGGTTACTACTAGGGCTAAGACAGCAGCGTATTCGTCAGAGGTGTGCTGTTAACCAACGTGATTAAATTTCACATGGATTTCACATACGTCCGTCCAAACAATGAATTCTCAATTTTAATTGTTCAATATCTAACATATCTTTAATCATTATCTATAAACTCGCATTGTCCATTCTTTTAACTGACATATTTAATATCCAGTTATTTCTAAAAGAATGGACAATCGCTTTTTTTCTGACATAAATAATATTTAGTTATTTCTAAGTGAACTAACAATGAACTGCATTTCTAGGATTGCAATTATCCATTATCTTTTAACACTTGCCTAGAGGGTTCGATTCTAGCCTTTTCCTAATATTATTTTCACTTATCTAGTCTGCCTTCTTACTTACATGAGAAGGGACATCTCTTCTTATGTAACATGTTCATGTTATCAAAGAGCGAAAAACTTTTGTTTTTTGTTTTCCAAACGAACACAACTGTTAAAAGTTTTAAATGCAAATAGCGCCAAGTCTTTCTTTTTTAATCCATTAATTTTAATAAATCCATTAATTAAATTTTTAAAGCCATTAATTTTAATAAATCCATTAATTACTTTTAATAAATCCATTAATTAATTTTTTAATCCATTAATTAATTTTAATAAATCCATTAATTTTTTTAAATCCATTAATTTTAATAAATACATTAATTTTAATAAATCCATTAATTAATTTTAATAAATCATTTCCGTTTTGTTGATATGATGAATGCATATTTGGACTATTATTCTCATCTTGGTTGTTTTTTTTTCCACAACGTTTCAGCCGATGTAACTCCCGGCCATCTTCAGGTGTATTCAGACCTGATGTTATTAGTGAATAGTAAAACAATGTTTGGTTTATTTGCTTTCCCAATGAACATAGCTGTTAGAAACTTAAAATGAAAATCACGCCAAGTCTATTTTTATTCTTATTTTTAATAAATTCAGGGTTTTTTATATGATGAATGTATATTTTTTAGATGAAGATTAATATTAATTTTTTGCATTATTTGAACTATTATTCTCATCATGATTGTTGTTTTTTCTTCACAATATGTCGGCCAGTGTAACCTCCCACTATCTTCAGGTGTATTCATACTGTATATTATTGATGAATAGTGAAAAATGTTTCTTTGCATTCCAAATAAACATAGCTGTTAGAAATTCGAAACACAAATAGCGCCAAGTCTATTTCATCGACTGAAACATTGCGTAAAAGAACAACTATTGATATCTTATATGTTTTTTTATGTAGAGTGATGTGGTTCTCTAGGTGAAACTGACCTTATGAATGCGTGAAATATATTGAATAATTCGACCCCCTGTCTTTCCAAGCTTATAACTACTCGAAAAATGTAATTCAACCCCTAATTATTTTTCAATTAAAGGAGCAAGGACCAAGGTTTCATTTAAAAAACAAACAAAAAAAAACGTGTTAAAAAAAAAGGTTTTAAACTTCGGACTTTACAGGTAAATTTCTAAAGAACACTTCTTTTTTGTTTTAAATTTGAATATATTATTTATTGATCTTTTATCTTCCATTTGTGATATATAAAACTTTGGTGAGTGAATTAATTATTTACTTTTTAATAGACATTTCAAAATGGAGGAGGGGCGTGAATTAAAAAAAACGTTTGTCTAAAATATGGTATTCGGTCTATTGGAAAAAGCATTAAATTTCACATTGACCCTGAAAATATCGTAAAAATAGAATCAATAGAAAAATTTTTATAGATTTTTAAAGTTTAAAAATTGAAAAATACTGAACTCGTAACATTCAATTAATTTCGTTACTATTTTGTTAAAAATATTTCTGTTACTTTTTATACAACTTTAATAGTTTATTTTGGAAGTATAATCCATAAAGGAAATAAACAACCAACTTTTAAATGAGAAATTACGAGTTTTTTTTATATTTTATTTGCAGTTTCGTGTTAGGGGTGTCAAAAATTCCCCCAAAATTCTGATACACCTAGTGGTTCTCGGTTGATTGTGTCTGTGTCGAATACATACAAAATGTCAAAACAATGAAAAGAATATGCTGTTGTCATAGCCCTAGTAATAACCACTTGCCAAAAGCATTTTGCATCTCGACATTATGTGATTTGGATCTGAATGGGAACCAACAGTGGCTTTTTGTGGACTAGTCATTTTCTTATATCCATTTGTAGGAAGACACCATATTTATCACTCTTATCTATTTGGTCATGTTTTCCATGGACTTTCCAGTTCACTTTTTTTACACAGGCCTCACTACATTATCAAGGCCAAGGGGCAACTCAAGTATAAGGGTTAAAGAGTGTACAGTAGAAATTGGACAATATAGTAATCATTAGTAATGAAAATTCGGTAAATTTGATAACTTATATGGAACGGCTCATCAAGAACTTATTTACGTTAGACTTGAAGACAACCATATTGTAGTCAGCCGGAAAGCAGGAAAACGGAAGACAATTCCACAGGCGTGCAGTTCTAAGAAAGAAGCTTTGTTTATGGAATCTACGTTTAGGTTTAGGCACAGATAAAGAGTGGGTGGAATTATTGATAGTGTTTTCAGCTAGACGAGTGTTTCTTGTGAAAGTTTGGCGAGGGGGGGCCATAGACTGAAGCTCAGTCGAACACTTTCCATGAAAATAACGATAAAGCAGAGACAAACTCGTAACATCTCTTCTGTGAGATAGAGGTTGCAGGGAAGAGAAAAGGACATCTCCTACGAAGCTACGAAGTCTATTTTGAACTATATCAAGGCAGGACAAGTCCTTTCCAGCAGCTCCTGCCCAGATGTGGCAGCAGTATTCCATCCTTGAACGTACCTGGCTCTTAGATAGAGAATTGCATCAGCAGTGAGATATCTACCGAATAACAACTTTTATGCAAATCATTTGCAGTAGGCATTTGGTATAATGTTTTTTATTAATTATTTTTTCATTATGTTTATGGGTCCTGCTAGTAGTCCATTTTTAATATTTTTTTTTTAATTTTAATGTTTCGAGTCAGTGTGTATATCTAGGTGTTTGGTCAACGAATATTTTCAGCATTACACATTTAAATATGGTAAAGCAGAGTACTTTATTTTTATGAGGGGGACGCTGTTTGTTGAATTTTAATGTTTCGAGTCAGTGTGAATATCTAGATGTTTAGTCAAAGTGGATTTCTGAGAAAATGAAGATCCGCATTTGCCACAAGAAAATGGTTTCTGCCCAGTGTGTATATGCATGTGTGTTGTCAGAATTGATTTACGAGAAAAAGAAAGTCCACATGTTCCACAGGAAAATGGTTTCTTCCCACTGTGTATATATAAGTGATTGGTCAATGTAGATTTCTGAGAAAAGGAAGACCCGCATATTTCACAAGAATATGGTTTCTCCCCAGTGTGTATACGCATGTGTTTAGTCAAAGTTGATTTCACAGAAAATGAAGATCTGCAAATTGTGCAGAGATATCGTTTCTCCCCAGTATGTATACGAACATGTTTTGTCAGTGTTGATTTCTCAGAAAATGAGACATTGCATATTTCACAGTTAAATGGTTTCTCGCCAGTGTGTATACGCATGTGGCTTGTCAAATTTGATTTGTCAGAAAAAGAGGCTTTGCATATTTCACATGAAAAAGGTTTCTCTCCAGTGTGTATGCGTGTGTGTTTAGTTAGATGTGACTTCTCAGAAAATGAAGATCCACATGTATCACAGTTAAATGGTTTTTCTCCAGTGTGTACACGTTTGTGTTTTTTCAAATTTGATTTGTCAGCAAATGAAGATTCACATATATCGCAGGAAAATGGTTTCTTACCAGTGTGTATAAGCATGTGCCGATTCAGATTCGATCGAGACAAAAAGGATGAACAACAAATTGTACAGAGAAATGGATTCTGTCCTGTTGATCTCTCCATTATAGCTGTAAAGAAATAAAACACTAATGGAAATTTTAATAATTCTTTTTTTTCAATATAAAAACAAAGAAGATTTAGAGTCAATCAACTAACATTTATTCTAATTATCAGAAAATAAATACTTATCTCACTGCTGATGCAATTCTCTACCTATAAAAGAGCCAGATACGTCCAAGGATGGAGTACTGTTGCCTCATATGGCAGGAGCTGCTGGAAAGACCTTACCTGCCTTTACAGAGTTCAAAATGGACTTCTTAGCCTAGTGGGAGATGCCCCTTTTCTCTTCCCTGTAACCTTTCTCACTGAGGAGACATTGCGACCCTGTCTCTGCTTTATCGCTATTTTTGTGGCAAGTGCTCGACTAAGCTCCAATCTATGATTCCCCCTTACCAAACATTCACAAGAAACACTCGTCTAGCTGAACTTACCCCATTCTTTATTCGTGCCTAAGCCTAAACATAGATTCTATGAACAAAGCTTTTCTCTTAGAACTGCACACCTGTGGAACTCTTCCATTTATCTGCTTTCCAGCTTACTATAATATGGTCGTCTTCAAGTCCAACATAAACAAATTCTTGATGAGCTGTTCCCGTGAAGTAATCCAATTTACCAAATTTCCACTACTAACAATTACTAGGTCACTGTCCCATTGACCGCTGTACACTTATTAACCCTTATCCTCGAGTGGCCTTTGGGCCTTAATAAGTGGTGACTCCTTTGTAAAAAATAATTTTTAATACATATTTATTCTAATGCTCAACAATCATTCCGTTTTATTTATAAAATATCAAATAATAATCATCTTTTCAAAGAATAATTTAATTTTTATATTTATGTGCAAATTGTTTATACTGTTCATTTTTACTTTTTATAATTTACAAGCAATTTTTTTCTAACATTATAAATCAAATAGAAGTTAGTAAATATTAATAACTACGTATACAGGCCCAAATATCCAAATACAGAGACAGACCAAGGAAATCTTTTTGTATGTTGTCAGGAATCATGTAAACATTTTTAAACGAGCTAACATGTTCACCTTCTGTAGAAATTTTATTTTCCATCTTCTGTCTTTCTTTCTCTCTCCCTCCTCTTCTTAACCCCCCTTTTCTTGGTGTATTTTATGCTGCTACTGCTTGTATTTCTATTGATAAAAGGAGATACGTGCGCCATTTTATTGGAAGTTTTGAACAAGAGAAAGAAGTCGGCTTGCTATCCCGCATCAAGAGAAAAGACACTAAAAATCGCAAGCTTAAACAAAAGAAACCAGCAGTTTGGTTTCTTTTTCTTTAATCAGGATTTCTCAAGGAAGACGACACAGAATTAGTCAGAAAAGACTGTTTAAAAAATCAGTTATAAACGAAATTACAACAACCTCTACACCAAGGAAGAAAGAACTATTTTAAGGCCTAGAATTGGTCTTGTAAAAAAAGAATAATAACTCCAGTGATGCATTAGATTTTAAATTTTATTTTCCATCTTCTGTCTTTCCTTCTCTCTCCCTCCCCTACTTTACCTCCCCCCCTTTTTTCTTGGTGTATTTTGTGCTGCTGCTACTGCTTGTTATATCACGTGCTGACTGTCTGCCTTTCGATTGATAAAAGGAGATACGTGCGCCATTTTATTGGAAGTTTTGAACACGAGAAAGAAGTTGGCTCGCTATCCCGCGTCAAGAGAAAAGACGTTACAAATCGCAAGTTTAAACAACAGAAAGAGAATTCGGCTCGCTATCCGGCGTCAAGAAAAAAAGTCCTTAAAAATCGCAAGTTTAAACGAGAAACAAGCGGTTTGGTTTCATTTTTTTCAATCGAGATCGTTGAGAAAAACGACGCAGAATTAATCAGAAAAGACTGTTTCAAAAATCAGAGTTATAAACGAAATTAAAACAACCTCTTCACAGAGGAAGAAAGAACTATTTTAAGGCCTAGAATTGGTCTTGTAAAAAAAGAATAATAACTCCAGTGAGGCGTTAGAATTCACGTCAAAAAGGAACCAAGAAATCTTCTATAGAAATACATTACGCCACAGAAGATTTGGATTATTTTCTTGGATTACAGAACCAAGGGGATTGAAATTTTCTCGAATGAGAACATTGAAGTTAATGACGCAAGGGAGGTAATTTACATGCACCCTCTTTTAAAAAGATTAAGTGTTGACGTGTTTTATTTAAGTTCTTTGACACGCAGTAAGCCCTGAATCCACCTATATTCTTACCCCTACTATCCCTTACAATATTGTTAATGGAGTTCTTTGTGAACCGCCAAAGGGACTAATTTATTATATTTGTTATTGATGAACATAAAACTGACTATAACTTTCTTTCCCTATTTACCTTCCCATGTATTAAAAAAAAATGTTTATCATGGTATTCTTTCGTTTTTTTTCCTTCTTGTTGCATAATGGGATAACCTTCATTGGACGTCATGATAAAATTCCCGTTACTTCTACTTGCCTCCAATTTCTGGACAGGCTTCAAAAGTGGGTCGCCAATCTGATAAGTCCTGAACTGTCATCTAGGCTTCAGTCTCTGTCCCATTGATGAAATATTGCATCCCTCTGCCTGTTCTACAAGTAATTCAATGGTAAATGCTCTGATGAACTACAAGCACTTGTACCCCCTCGGTGTAAATACCCCTGACAAACCCGACAAGCAGCTAAATCCCACCCCTACACAATAGAGATCCCTAGATGTAAAAAAGCTTCTAATCCAATAATTTCTTCCCCAGAGCTGCTAGACTTTGGAACTCCCTCCCGGGATTTTGCTTTCCCAACTGTACTGACATGCAGAAGTTCAAGTGTAATGTGAACAGACATCTTGCCACTCATCTCCCTTCATAATATCCCTGCAAATTATGTCCTCGATAGTAGCGCCCTACTTCAAAATGGCACTGTGCCTTGTTTGGAGTGAAAATTGAATAATAAAAAATAATGGTTTAATCGGGTCTGCTAGAGAGTTTCTTGAGCTTACAGGGTTTTGATATCAGATACTGGCAGCCTCTGATGAAGTTAAGCAATTACAAATTGTGATATTGACGAAACTGCAGTTGTATATGAATCATGGTATGCCAATGGGAGATGAAAAGGTTAAAGTGCACTAAGAGCCAACCTTAGGAAACATGTAGATAACATGACTAAGGAAAAAAACAACTGATGCGAACGTTGATGATTATTGGGTATTAGAATAATGTAATGTGGGGATCAGTCAATGGATGATCAATCGTTAAGATGTATGAACGCATTAGTAGTAATTATTAAGCCAGGTTGTATAGTGTTGTGATCAGCCATATGCATGTAAAATGTATGCTAAGCCAACTGCAGAGCAGAAGATGGAGGACAGTTTCTGGAGAGAGACAGAATCTCTAGCTATCGATTTTAGAAAGTTATTAAAGAAATTGCATAATTGGCCGTGAGAACCATGAAAATTTGAATGTGCGCGTCATATCTAAATCGGTTTTCAAATCAAGTTCCAAATAAGAAGCGAATACAAAGGTGTTGTTTACACCTGTTTAAGGATAGTATCTATTTTATGAATCCTTTGTTTGAAACCTAATTGCTCTGATTTTTTTTTTACATAGGCATCACCACATTATCAAGGCCAAGAGGCCACTCAAGGATAAGGGTTAAAGAGTGTACAGTAGAAATTGGACAATATAATAATCATTAGTAATGAAAAATTTGGTAAATTTGATAACTTATATGGAACGGCTCATCAAGAACTTATTTACGTTAGACTTGAACACAACCATATTGTAGTCAGCCGGAAAGCAGGAAAACGGAAGACAATTCCACAGGCGTGCAGTTCTAAGAAAGAAGCTTTGTTCATGGAATCTACGTTTAGGTTTAGGCCACAGATAAAGAGTGGGGGGGAATTATTGATAGTGTTTACAGCTAGACGAGTGTTTCTTGTGAAAGTTTGGCGAGGGGGGACCATAGATTGAAGCTCAGTCGAACACTTTCTATGAAAATAATGATACATAAGAGACAAACTCGCAACATCTCTTCTGTGAGATAGAGGTTGCAAGGAAGAGAAAAGATTTTTATGATGAATGAAATCCGAGGTCTGCAAGATGGTGGAAGCAAACAGATGTAAAGTTTTGCGACATTGTCGTTGTTTATCTTTAAAACACCTGAGCTGTCTTCCCATCATTTTGCTCTCAATAAATGCGATGCCTTAGTGTTTTTGAATATTCTCATTGCAAATGTAGTCAGGCAGTGTTATTCACAAGATACAACGGAGCATTTAGTTTCCATAACGGCAAATTTTTGCTCTGCTTTCCTTGTTTTTGATAAGGACTCAGAACTGTATGAAATGACAGGTTTCATAACAGATTGACAGATCTGTGACTTTTTTTTTTACAAAGGTATCACCACTTATCAAGGCCAAGAGACCACTCAAGGATAAGGGTTAAAGAGTGTACAGGAGACAATTAGACAATAAAGTAATTGTTAGTAATGAGATTCGGTAAATTTGTTAACTTATATGGAACAGCTCATCATAAACTTGGCATTGGTTTCCCAGATAGGTTTTAGCACATTTTAGCAAAACTAAATTAGAGAGGCCTAGCCTAGTACAGCTAGCAAGAACACAAAAACAAACCAACACGAATGTTGATAACAACAACTAATAACTAGAAATGTTTTTTTATGCAGAGAAAGGGGGTGAAATTCAATTTTTACCATATCTTTTGTTTATTTAAATGTTATGTGCATCTACAGTCTATTCGAAATAAATAAAACATTTAATTATTAGTTGTTTTTATCAGCAGTCGTGTGTTTTTTTTTGTTTTTTTTTCTTGCTAGGCTCTACAGTCGTCTCGCTAATTTTGTTTCACTAAAATTTTGCGTTCCCTTCCACTTTTTCCATCCGTTTGCGACCACCACCTTATGGACTAATAAAATGGTAATCTTGAAGATTCGCCTTCCTTTGCTTACAATTACAAAGCCATTTGGTGGAAGTGATGTCAGACATATTTTTAGCTACGGATGACCAAAATCGTATAGAATGAACCTTTTTTAAAAAAATTTTTATAAGTTTTATTCAAACAGTCTTTATTTGAACTTAATGAGCTGTTTTTGTATTTTTTAACTGTTTTATTCTTTTTATCAAACAAAAATAGACTTTTATAATGAAATATATATTATGGACTGTTTTCCAACACACAGAAATTTTTAAAAATTAAAGTTAGTTTTATTTGAAAAAAAAAAAGAATGACGAGGTGTTTGCAAACTTTAATAGTCATCTACTAGGTGTGTCAGAAATTTCGTGAAAAATAGTGAATAATTCCACCCCGTCTTTCCAAGCTTATAACTCCTCGAAAAATGTAATTCAAGCTTTAATCTTTTTTTTCAATTTAAAGGAGCAAGACCAAGGTTTCATTAAAAAACAAAAAACAAACAACGTCTTTTTTTTTAAAAAGGTTTTAAACTTCGGACTTTACAGGTAAATTTCTAAAAAACACTACTTTTTTGTTTTAAATTTGAATATATTATTTATTGAATTTTTCTCTTCAATTTGTGATATATAAAACTTTGGTGAGTAAATTAATTATTTACTTTTTAATAGACACTTGACAATGGGGGGGGCGTGAATTAAAAAAAAAGTTTGTCTAAAATATTATATTTGGTTTATTGGAAAGAGCATAAAATTTCACATTCACTCTGAAAATATCGTAAATATAGAATTAATAGAAAAATTTTGATAGATTTTTAAAGTTTATAAAGTTGCAAATATTGAGTTCGTAAAATTCATACTGCTTTTAAAAATAAACAAAATATTTCTATTACTTTTAAAACAACTTTAATAGTTTATTTTGGAAGTATAATCCATAAAGAAAATAAACAATCCACTTTTAAAAGAGAAATTACGAATTTTTTTTATATTTTATTCGCAGTTTCGTGTTAGGGGTGTCAAAAATTCCTACAAAAATTCTGATACACCTAGTCATCTACAAGAATTATTTTGGGAATATCCTGTATTGGATACAGTTTTTTTATGATGTTTGATTAAAACACATGAACAATGAAAAAAAAAACAAAGTTTTTCTTGAAAGAAATTTTAAAATCTTATGTTTTTTATTATGTTGCTTGATTAAATGCATGAGAAATGTCCAAAAAAAAATTATTATAAATTATCTATAAAGTCTATTTTTTATGTATGTAAAAATTTGTTGAAAAGTTAAAATAAAAAAAGACAATTATTCACGTATTGGATACGGTTTTTTATTATGTTGCTTGATTAAATGCATGAGAAATGTCAAAAAAAAATTATTATAAATTATCTATAAAGTCTATTTTTTATGTATGTAAAAATTTTGTTGAAAAGTTCAAATAAAAAGCAATTATTCACGTATTGGATACGATTTTTTATTATGTTTGCTTGATTAAATGCATGAGAAATGTCAAAAAAAATTATTATAAATTATTATAAAGTCTATTTTTATGTATGTAAAAATTTGTTAAAAAGTTAAAATAAAAAAGACAATTATTCACGTATTGGATACGATTTTTTATTATGTTGTTTGATTAAATGCATGAGAAATGTCAAAAAAAAAATTATTATAAATTATCTATAAAGTCTATTTTTTATGTATGTAAAAATTTGTTAAAAAGTTAAAATAAAAAAGACAATTATTCCACGTATTGGATACGATTTTTTATTATGTTGTTTGATTAAATGCATGAAAAATGTCAAAAAAAATTATTATAAATTATCTATAAAGTCTATTTTTTATGTATGTAAAAATTTGTTGAAAAGTTCAAATAAAAAAAGACAATTTTCACGTATTGGATACGGTTTTTTATTATGTTGTTTGATTAAATGCATGAGAAATGTCAAAAAAAATTATTATAAATTATCTATAAAGTCTATTTTTTATGTATGTAAAAATTTGTTGAAAAGTTCAAATAAAAAAAGACAATTATTCACGTATTGGATACGATTTTTATTATGTTGCTTGATTAAATGCATGAGAAATGTCAAAAAAAATTATTATAAATTATCTATAAAGTCTATTTTTTATGTATGTAAAAATTTGTTGAAAAGTTCAAATAAAAAAAGACAATTATTCACGTATTGGATACGGTTTTTTATTATGTTGCTTGATTAAATGCATGAGAAATGTCCAAAAAAAAAATTATTATAAATTATCTATAAAGTCTATTTTTTATGTATGGTAAAATTTGTTGAAAAGTTTAAATAAAAAAAGACAATTATTCACGTATTGGATACGGTTTTTATTATGTTGCTTGATTAAATGCATGAGAAATGTCAAAAAAAAAATTATTATAAATTATCTATAAAGTCTATTTTTTATGTATGTAAAAATTGTTTGAAAAGTTCAAATAAAAAAGACAATTATTCACGTATTGGATACGATTTTTTATTATGTTGCTTGATTAAATGCATGAGAAATGTCAAAAAAAAATTATTATAAATTATCTATAAAGTCTATTTTTTATGTATGTAAAAATTTTGTTAAAAAGTTAAAAATAAAAAAGACAATTATTCACGTATTGGATACGATTTTTTATTATGTTGTTTGATTAAATGCATGAGAAATGTCAAAAAAAAAATTATTATAAATTATCTATAAAGTCTATTTTTTATGTATGTAAAAATTTGTTAAAAGTTAAAATAAAAAAGACAATTATTCACGTATTGGATACGATTTTTTTATTATGTTGTTTGATTAAATGCATGAAAAATGTCAAAAAAAATTATTATAAATTATCTATAAAGTCTATTTTTTATGTATGTAAAAATTTGTTGAAAAGTTCAAATAAAAAAAGACAATTATTCACGTATTGGATACGGTTTTTTATTATGTTGTTTGATTAAATGCATGAGAAATGTCAAAAAAAATTATTATAATTATCTATAAAGTCTATTTTTTATGTATGTAAAAATTTGTTGAAAAGTTCAAATAAAAAAAGACAATTATTCACGTATTGGATACGATTTTTTATTATGTTGCTTGATTAAATGCATGAGAAATGTCAAAAAAAATTATTATAAATTATCTATAAAGTCTATTTTTATGTATGTAAAAATTTGTTGAAAAGTTCAAATAAAAAAAGACAATTATTCACGTATTGGATACGGTTTTTTATTATGTTGCTTGATTAAATGCATGAGAAATGTCCAAAAAAAAATTATTTAAATTATCTATAAAGTCTATTTTTTATGTATGTAAAAATTTGTTGAAAAGTTCAAAATAAAAAAAGACAATTATTCACGTATTGGATACGATTTTTTATTATGTTGCTTGATTAAATGCATGAGAAATGTCAAAAAAAAATTATTATAAATTATCTATAAAGTCTATTTTTTATGTATGTAAAAATTTGTTGAAAAGTTCAAATAAAAAAAGACAATTATTCACGTATTGGATACGGTTTTTTTATTATGTTGCTTGATTAAATGCATGAGAAATGTCAAAAAAAAAATATTATAAATTATCTATAAAGTCTATTTTTTATATATGTAAAAATTTGTTGAAAAGTTAAAATAAAAAAAGACAATTATTCACGTATTGGATACGTTTTTTATTATGTTGCTTGATTAAATGCATGAAAAATGTCAAAAAAAAAATTATTATAAATTATCTATAAAGTCTATTTTTTATGTATGTAAAAATTCGTTGAAAAGTTCAAATAAAGTTATAATGTTGTTTTGTTTTTTAAATAAAACTAACTTTAATTTCAAACTTTCGATATCGACGTTTACCTAACTTTTATTATAAAAGTTAGGGAAACGTTTATGGTGGAAAAACAGTTCATAAATCTAAAAAAAAAAGTCCATTAAGTTTAAAAAGACTGTTAAAATAAAACTTGAAAAAAAAGGTTCATTCTATACAGATTTGGTCATCCGTAGCTATATGTTGGACGTCACTTCGCCAAATGGCTTTGTAAATAAAGGAAGGCGAATCTTCACAATGCCAAAATTCTTACAAATTTAATGGGAAATGTCAAATTTCTTTCCAACTCTCCAAAAACTTAAAATGACGACTTTTAGAGGTTTTCCGTGGTGCTAAAAACGAATATCACATTTAAATTTGGGGCAGATAAGTAGTTTTCATGATATGAAAAAATTACTTTTTTCAAAACGTGGGGGATCACTTTCCTATATAAATTTAACGTAAAATGTGCACCCTTTTTCTACCTAGTTAATTTCTTCATATCATAAACGAATTTAACTGTGATATTCGTTTTCAGCACCCCTGAAAACCAACGCTGTTTTTTTGTTTGTTTTTTTTTTTACCAAGGGATTCGTTCATTTTTTCATCTCATAATTTAGGACGGCTAATTATGCTGTCAGTAAAATTTACAAAACACTTTTTTCCATTATAGAACTTGTATAGTTGTAAACAGGTGCTTCTGAAGTTTAATACAGCCGCAACAAAACCACCCGCCCCTCCACCGCCCACTAATGTAAACAGAATTTTTGTGAAATATTAAACAATTCTTCTGCTTTAATGGTTAATGTCGGCACATAATACAGAAAAACTGTTAATTAAACTACAGAAGTACCTGCTAAAAACTATACCAGTTCTATAATTGAATACCCACCTAAAAAAACACAAAAAAAAACAAAAGTATATTTTTGTAAACCTCTCGTTAGGGACTGTCAAACATTGTGAAAAATGGGCCGCATGTTTCCATGACGTCAGATTTGTGTTTACTATATGAACTATGAAAAGCAGAAGCGAATTAATGATTTTTAAAACCTTTGTTCAAACTGCAGTTAATAATTAATCATTGTTATAATTTTGTTAGGTTTTAAGATTTACACACTTTAATGATTAATAATATTATAAACATTTGTATATTAAATGTAAAATACAGTTTTACTGAATTTTCATTTGGTTACCTATGGGTCATATTTATTGTAAAAGAAAACATACAAAATATGGGGGGGCTACAAAATGCTTAATATTTGTGCAATAATATTTTCAAATTGGTTTTAATCTGGCGATAAAGTAGCTGACAAGAGTCATGTTTATATTAAAACTTAACATTTAAAAAAAATTAAACACAATTAATTAAAATATCTATGTTGTAACGGAACATTAGAAATAATGGAATTTTAATCGCTTTAATCTTTTAAAAATTAATTAATGTTTACAAAGTTTCTTTTTCTTGGCAATTCAACTGATTATAGTATATATTAATTCGAAAAAACGCTATTAAAAAACATAATATTAAATTTATATCATTTTTTAATTGCAACTTCAAGTTTGTTCAATATGTGTATTTAAATTTTTTTGAACTCTTATGTTTCAAAATAAATAGAAATATCGATAGATTAAAATATATTTTGTTCAAATTTCGAAAAAATAAATATGGGGGGACGCATTAAAAAAAAGATATTTTCCCTTGTATATTCTACATAAACTGCATTTTATATGTAATTTCATTCTAAAATGGATAAGTATCGAAAATTTCACGAAAATCTGACCATTAGTTGATTTTTGCTAGATTTATTAAACACGGGTATGTTTTCACGTTCGAAATGCTTACTACATGGGAACGTTATTTTAAAGCGCCAATTATGCAAACACGATTTTCGTCTTGCAATTTCATTATTTTCGTACAATGAAAAAAATTTTTTTTTAAATTATTACTAGTTTTTTTTTTTTTTTTACATTTTCACCCCAAACAAGGCACATTGCCACTTTGGTATAGGGGACTACTATTAGGGGAAACAACTACTGGGGTACTATGTAGGGATTTGGGCAGCAAGATGTTGGTTCACGTTGCTCTTGAACTTCTGCATGTCAGTACAGTTGGGGAAGCAGTGACCTGGAATGGAATTCCAAAGTCTAGCGGTTCTGGGGAAGAAACTACCGGAGTAGAAAGATCTTTTACATCTAGGGATCTCTACAGTGTCGGGGTGGGATTTTGCAGCTTGTCGTGGGGGCACAAGTGCTTGCAGTTCATCAGAGCATTCACCATTAAAATACTTGTAGAACAGGCAGAGGGATGCAACGTTTCGTCGATGGGACAGAGGCTGAAGCTTAGATGCCAGTTTAGTGCCTATCAGATTTATTTTGCCCTTCTTTTAAATGGTACAAAAGTTATATTGATAATATTAATTTATAATAAAGTTACATCGTTTTACATATAGGGGAGGGGGGTTAATTCTGTGGTGACTTTTGGAAGTGCGTACCGCTCATGTAAGCTTACTGACAGCATTATTAGCATTCTGACCTAACTTATGAAAAATGAACAAATCTCTTAGTAAAAACAAACAGCGTCGGTTTTCGGGGGATACTGAAAACGAATATCACAGTTAAATTTGTTTTATGATATGAAGAAATTACTAGGTGGTTAGAAAGTGGGTGTTCATTTTAGGTTAAATTTATATAGGAAAGTGATCCCCCACTTTTTGAAAAAAAGTAATTTCTTCATATCATGAAAACTGGTTATCTGTCCCAAATTTAAACGTGATGTTCGTTTTCAGCACCACTGAAAACCTACAAAAGTCGTCATTTTTAACTTTTAGGAGGAGTTGGAAAGAAACTTGACACTGACCAATTTAATTTAAGAAAATATATAAAAGAGAAAACAATGAGTCGAAAATAATAGTGTGATAAAAATAAGTTGAACAACTCACGTGACTTGAGGAGGTTGGAGATCCGAGGAGGAGGGTCAGGTTCGTTTTGGACCGTGCAAATCTAGTGACGTTTTAAGTCTAACTTATATCTGCTGCTGATGCATCCGATGGAAATGATTGCATATGTATGACAGTTACTGATTATTTAATTGTTTCCATTAGGGCAGGGTGTTCAGATGACTGACACTTCAAGCGAACATTATTTTGTTACCAACACTAGAGTTCACACGCACGGGTTTCGATTTATAGTCTTGTATTTCTTGACTTAACAGAGCTGGGGGTTGCGGTTGCAATCGTAGAAAATTTCGCAACCGTTATACCAGGCCCAACTCTGATTTATCCACTATCTTTGGTGTCGGGGAATTTTCGACAATACTTGCTATTTTTACGTACTTTTATAGTTGAAGTGTTTTTTTTTATATAGGAAAAATAAAAACAAGGTGAGATTAAATAAACAAAGGTTTTTACAATTAAATATATTTGGTTAATCCTCTCGTTTTGCCATCTGAAGTATTAAGGGAAGATACTATATTAAAGATTGTCTTAATAGCTCATTAAAACGTGTTAAGAGTAAACTGTCATGGCGGACATCGGAAATCGTTTATTACCCACAATGCAATGTTTACTTCGGATAGTGTAAAATGTTCAATTGACGGTATTTATTACCAAATTAAATTTTTTTAAAAATTCAATTATAGGATGGATTTTAATTCATTAATAGGATAGATTTTAATTTAATTGGGTAAACGAGAAGAACTTCTGACTGGAAGTCCGCAGTAAACGGTGTTAGGCTAAAATTGATTCCTTATATTAAAGACCTTTTTTTTTGTTTTGGTTAAAAATAAGTAATCAAAACTATGTTAAAGAAAATCGGCAAAAAGTTCTTATTTTAAAAAAATTGGGATAAAGTTCAAGCTCTGTCTGTGCTTTTTTAAAAAAAAAAAAATTATTTTGTATTTACAAAGGATTTCTGCGAAGCTAACGACTGCACGGTAAAGACTATAAAAATTCCCTCACTTTGAAATGTCCCTGAAAAACGTTTTCATACTCCCCACCCCCAATGAAATGAAATTGTTTTTTCATCTTTGGCAAGATTTTTTTTTTTTTACTACAACATTTTTTGGCGCTTCTACACTATCAGAACGAAATTTTATAGTCGAAATTTAGTAGGAGAATTACGATTTTTGTAAGATATGAAGTATAGCTTAATAACTTATGACTATAGATTTTTAATACTAACATTTTATATTGTAAAAAATAGTTAATTAATTTATAATTTAAATAGTTTTAAATTTTTTAACTAAAATTAAGTAAATATATTAAAACTATATTAAAATTACTGATTAGCTTGACATGGATGTCTACGTGTTGGTTAAATAAATAAATTTAAGTAAAAGTTAATATTGCGTTTGATTTGATCCAAGGGAGGGAACTCTACCTGACTTTGCTAAGTAAATTTAATTGTTTATAATTACGATACAACGTAGTTTCCAGATTATATTTAAACTTAACAAAACCTAAGTATAGTTTTTGGGCTGTATGATTTTAAAAATTATAATTGTAATGTTAAATAAGGTTGCGACCGTAATGATCGATCGGTTCTTCTTTTTTTCTTTTTCTTTTTTTTTTTTTTAGCTTAGTTTAGTTTCGTATACACAAACATGTTTGATAGTTTATAATTTGTTGATATTATTTTCATAAGTATGTATACACAAATTTGGCCAAGATCAAAGTGTAGTATCTGTTTCGACAGATACTGCAAGCAAAGACCATATGTGGGGCCGACCCCCACATATAAGACCTTGGTTAAGGGGTAACTCTTCATACCAATTGTCACTATCCAGCTCCCCTACTCCCCGGGGAGTTGGTCCCCATTTCCCCTTCACTCCTCACATTAAAAATCGGCCTTGTGCCTAATTTGCTCAGTAGGGGAGCAAATAAATACCTCAAAGTATCTGTTCTTCAGATGCTGCACTTCTATTTCTTGTTCTCTTTCGGTGGAGGAGAAGTCCTTCACGACAGACAATTTTTTATTTTTGTACCTTTTCTCCACGTTAAAAAATGACCCTGGTGTCTAACTCTGTCCCGTGGGGAGGCATTGTAAATAGGTACATGTGAATGGGGTGAACATTTTGAGAGAAGATTCATAAATTAATTCAAATTTGGGCGAGCCTTTTCTAGTCTCACACAAAAACGCGCGTTCACATCTCAAGCTATATTACTTGTCATATACATACGCGCGCACGTCCACACACGTACATATATTCACGTTTGCGTATATACACTCATATTCACATGTATACACACATGCTAACGTACACACATGTATTCACATACGCGCACAGATGGGCAACGTCATTTCCCCTTTGAAAGAAAATCCACACATGCACAAAAGACCACCAGAAACAACTATAAAAGGAAGAGACAAGCTGTTTCCACCCCTTTTCGGACCAGCTCTCAAGCTGAGAGGTTCGGCAGACCCACCGCCTCCTTTTCGGGAGGTGTGCTCCTGTGTTTCACGCCACTTGCTACTATGTGGGACAAAAAGCTAAGAAACAGTATGTACACTTAATACGCTTTCTCTCTCCATGAACTGGATTGACACTCTCACTCTTTCTCTCTCTCTATCTACAACTTGTGGCAGAGAATAACTCCGTGTAGCTGACTGCTAACATGGCTTTGTCTACACGCTGGACTATAATTCCCATTTACACTACATTATTCACTTCTCTTCCCACGCGCGAACAAGCAATCGTGACCCGAACGTGAGATGAACACACATTTCCTTTTTCCTTCTATACTACCACTCCCGCAACAAACGATGGTTACACCCGTGCGGGAATTAACACGTGTTATATCTAAACCATTCAATGTTCGCATACATACACTCAAATTCACGTGTATATACACACACGCTAACGTACACATATGTACTCACATACACGCACATGTACAACGTCACTTCCCCTTTCAATGGAAATACACACATGCGCAAAAGACCACCGGAAACAAGTATAAAATAAGAGCAATAAGCGGCTTCTTCCTTTTAGGACCAGCTTTCGAGCTGTTCGGTCTATGGACCGGCCGCGTACCTCACACCACACCAATTACTACTGTGTGGGACAAAAGGCCAACAGACAGTACGTACATTCTTTCTCTTTCTATCTACTACTTGTGCCAGAGAACACCACCGCGTAGCTGACGGCTAACATGGCGCA
>NC_136527.1:21610933-21834028 GCF_053919585.1 Euprymna scolopes
TTTTAGAAATTTACCTGTAAAGTCCGGAGTTTAAAACCTTAAAAAAAAACACACGTTGTTTGTTTTTGTTTTCTTTTTTTTTAATAAAACCTTGATCCTTGCTTCTTTAATTGAAAAAAGAAGATAGGGCTTCTCGAGTAGTTATAAGCTTGGAAAAACGGGGTGGAATTATTCACTATTTTTCACGAAATTTCTGACACACCTAGTGGAGGGATGAAGCAATGGAATTCTGTGTGGCAGTCGTCCAAGCAAAAGGTTTGAAAGTGCTTGGTCGACTGCTTTTATAATAGTGTTTCTTTTTTGTCCACTCACGTGGATCGGACTTAACATTTGCATAGAATCGACTAGTGGGTGATATTGTTGGTTGGTCTCTTTATTTTAGTCTGTAGCAGTTATCTGCTCCTTTCCAGCCGGTAGGTGTCGCAAAAAGCGACCTGGTTATCTGCCCTTGGGAGAGATATAAAAGGGGATGCCTGGATAATTCTCTCTCTCTCTCTCTCTCTCTCTCTCCTTCTTCTTCTTCTTCTTCTTCTTCTTCTTCTTCTTCTTCTTCTTCTTCTTCTTCTTCTTCTTCTTCTTCTGGGAATCAGCCTCGCAACGAAACG
The DNA here is from genome assembly GCF_053919585.1 of Euprymna scolopes. NCBI lineage: Eukaryota > Metazoa > Mollusca > Cephalopoda > Sepiida > Sepiolidae > Euprymna > Euprymna scolopes. The sequence continues at coordinate 21,611,539 of NC_136527.1, forward strand.
GTGAGACAACGCGCCTGCCGGTCAACATCAACCCGGTAAGAGTTTTAGCAAATGAACACTTTTCCAGCCTTTTACTTCAAGAGACATTAGCTCTACCGTCAGACACGCATACGTACGCGGACTGAATTCCACTCCTCACACGCACACACACGCACACACGTACACAATGACATTTTTATTCTCACAGGCGCACGTGAGAAATAAAACATCTCTTTAAACTTTACTCTATTTGTTAGTTTTGGTTATTCTGTCTCACTGCATGCGACAAGTTTGTCGTTTACGAACACGTATTTAATTGGGAGCACAACACCCGACTGCAACCCCATCTCCACAAGTCCAGCAATCCGTTTCATAGTTACTATTACAAAGACGATCTGTCTTGTAAGTAACGAGGCAATTCGTTGCAACTCCTGTTGACCAAGAAAAGGCGTGAAAGGTTTTTTCCTTCTATGTCGAGTTCTGGTTTAACCCGTTGAGTTGCAGAAACGCCCCCTCCCTCCTCCCTTTTAGTCGGTTAAAATCCGACAATACACCACCGTTATCGCCGACACCAACCTACTGTGTATACCTTGCTGTCATCACTGACACATCATTAACTTATCGCAAGTGACTTGCCGACATCAACCAGGCTCGTTGCTACTGGCAATGATGCCTCTACCGCTATAAATCTCTGCTTTGGTGAAAATAAAAAATATATATTTAATTTTATTCAGTTGTCTTTATTTTTCTTGCAACCGTACGCTTGTCTATTACATATATAAATAAATACTAAACTTCCCTTTTTTCTTATGTACGTTTCTAATGTACGTTTTACGATAAATTTATACACGAAAGTGATTCCTATTTTAATAGTTGAGTAAATCGGGGCATTGTATCTATTCTGTCTTCAGACCGGGCTCTTTTTTAACAAGGGGCACATGCTTTAAGAGCACCGGTGCCTCGTGCCTCGTTCTCATTCATCTCTGTGCGAGTTTTTTTCATATATAGTTTTCTTTCTTATTTCTTCCCTTCCTGATCTTTCTTTAATGGAAAACTTAGCCGTTTAGGCATTCCAAATAAAAAAAAGAAAAGGAAAAAAATGTCATATCGCTATCCTTCGAGAACTTTGTGTTCCCACGCGATCTCGCCCTAGTCTCGTTTCGCGATTCTGTCCCTCCTTCTTTTCACCGCGAAATTTGAAACGATACAGACGGACTTTACTCGACTCCATGAACTGGGCTTTCCCCGTTTAAGCCATGAGGTATGCTCAGAACATCCTATTATTCCTTTACCTGGCTATTCCTTCTATGAAGAACTCGAAACCCTATTTCTGTTTATTTAATCTAGTGTGTTACTTCTATATTTAATTTGTAGAAATTCTAATTTATTCTTTCCTTCGTCGCCCGCACAGAACTTATATCTTTTCTGAGACTTCTATTATTTTTATTTCATGGGCGCTTGGGTAGTTTATGCGCCGCACTAGAATAACAACCTTTGCAAAAAAGAGACATAACTGTTCCATACTTTCGCCCAACGATTTAATAAAAAGAAAAAGACATTTTCTAACCGCTCCAGACTTTCACCTAACGATTTAATAAAAAAAAGAAAATACATTTTCTAACCACTCCATACTTTCGCCTAACGATTTAATAATAATAATAATAAAAAGAAAGGACATTTTTTAACCGCTCCAGACTTTCACCTAACAATTTAATGGAGAAAAGACACTTTTCTAACTGTTACGGACTTTCACCTAACAGTTGATTGAAAAAGATAAGATATCCCAGAATCTGTTAATTTGGAAGCCTGTCCAAAACATAATTATTTTCATGTACTATTTCCTTTTGTTTAATTATGTTTTCTCCTTTAAACTATTTGTTTTGTTTCATATTTTTTTACGTAATTAATAAAGCGTTTTCAACGTAATAGTTGTTTTCGTTATGTTAATTTGAGTTTATCTGTCTGCCCAACGCACGCTTTCTGAAGTTTGACTGCTAGACGGTATTGTAGGTACCTCAAAGCAAGATTCTGAGGAATAACTGCCGCGAGTTCCAGAACAGTATCCTTCTGGCTCATTGTGAGCTCAATACAAAATACAAATGTCTGCGCCCATACCGACCATATTCATAGAAATCAGGGGAGGCCACCTTATTTGCCTCCTATTATCAGGGAGAGATAGCTCTTGTACATGTATAAAAATAATTGTTCTTCAGTGTGTTGTTTGAAAGTAAAATTTCCGTATTTTTTGTTTTGTTTTGTTTTTCGGGCTGAGAATATTAATCCACACATTTGCTAATATATTGCTTTGGTAGAAAAAAAAATCGGTGTCGTTCAAGTGCTGCATATCTTTTATTATTATTATTATTATTACATTTTCACCCCAAACAAGGCACATTGCCACTTTGGTGTAGGGGGCTACTATCAGGGGCAGCAACTACTGGGTTACTATGTAGTGATTTGGGCAGCAAGATGTCAGTTCACGTTACACTTGAACTTCTGCACGTCAGTACTGTTGGGGAAGCAGGGACCGGGAATGGAATTCCAAAGTCTAGCGGTTCTGGGGAAGAGACTATTGGAGTAGAAAGATCTTTTACATCTAGGGATCTCTACAGTGTGGGGGTAGGATTAAGCAGCCTGTCGGGTTTGTTGAAGGTGCTCACGTCGTGGGGGCACAAGTGATTGCAGTTAGTCAGAGCATTCACCACTAAAATACTTGTAGAACGGGCAGAGAGATGCAACATTTAATCGATGGGACACAGGCTGAAGCTTAGATGCCAGTTCAGGGCCTATCAGATTGGCGACTCTCTTTTGAACCTTGTCAAGGAGCGAGAGACTAGTAGCAGATGCACCAGCCCAAATGTGACAGCAATACTCCATACATGGGCGAATGGTGGTCTTATAGAGGTACAGGATAATTTCGGGTGTTAGTAGTTGTCTAGCACGGTAGAGAGAGCCCACATTTCTTGCAGCGGCCCTGGCAATGCCTTCAATGTAATTGTTCCAACTCATGTTTCTTGTGAACGTTAGGCCAAGGAGTTTGAAAGATGGACTCTCAGATAAAGAGTCGTTGGCCATTGCTATAGGTGGTAGAGAGGGTTTCTTGTAATTATTGAATGAAACCAGGTTAGTCTTGGCGGCATTGAACGTGACCAACCATTTTTGTCCCCATTCAACTACAGATTGGAGGTCTTCCTCTAGTGTTTCTGCCATTTCTTTAGAAATGTGTTCATTCGTCTTCCTGTCATGCCTGTTATAGAGTGTAGTGTCATCAGCATATATACCCTGGGGCACTCCCGCATTTATATCATATTGTCTAGATGTACGACTGTCGAGGACAACCTGGATTTTTCTCTTATCTAAAAAGGATGTAATCATGTTAAGTATTCTACCAGTGATACCGTATGATCTAATTTTCCTGAGGAGACCCTTGTGCCATACCCTGTCAAAAGCCTTAGATATATCTAGAGCTACCGCTCTGCCCTCCCCCGCTTTGTCCAGTGAATGGTATATACGTTCAGAGATTACAGTTAGGATGTCTGCTGTGGAACGGGCTTGTCTAAATCCATATTGTTGGTCAGTCAGATGTTTAGCATCTGTAAGGTGATGGACTAGAGCATGGTTAATTAAGGTCTCAAATATTTTGGCAAAAAGTGGGAGGAGGCTAATGGGGCGATAATTTGATGGGTCAGTCCTTTCGCCAGTATTCTTGAATACTGGTACAACAGAAGCAGTTTTCCAACAGCCCGGAAAGCAAGCTTCATTAAGGCATTTGTTGTAGAGTTTGGAGAGAACTGGAGCTACTTCGGCTGAGCATTTTTTTTTAATAGCACAGCTGGGATGAGATGTTTACTTCCGTTTTTTGCAGACCGTTCTGCTTAATAATGAATACCCTGAAAATGTTCCGCCTGGTTAATGTTTACTAGCTTTAAAATAAGCAAACAAACTTGACTGTTTTTCAGAATAACAAAGTATTTTTTACACGTAAAACATTAATGAGAATGGACTTTTTCAGGGCATTGATTGGAAAGCAGACTAATCAGCAGAAAACGGAAGTAAACAGAGACACGAAGACCTTGCAAGAATAAAAGGAATGTGTTTACTAAATATAATTTTTAAAATAAATTTGCTGACGGGCGTACACTTCTCTCTATATTAGCACTTATCAAGGCCAATAGGCAACTCGAGGATCAACTCGACCATGAGAGTTCAAACGTGCACAGTATTCAAATTTGGGAAAGAGGATGGAACAACTTTCTCTTCTGCCTCTCTCTCACACTCTTTATCTTCTCTCTCTCTCACCCTGTTTCTCTTCTCTCTATATTAGCACTTATCAAGGCCAATAGGCAACTCGAGGATCAACTCGACGATGAGAGTTCAAACGTGCACAGTATTCAAATTTGGGAAAGAGGATGGAACAACTTTCTCTTCTGCCTCTCTCTCACACTCTTTATCTTCTCTCTCTCTACCCCTGTTTCTCTTCTCTCTATATTAGCACTTATCAAGGCCAATAGGCAACTCGAGGATCAACTCGACGATGAGAGTTCAAACGTGAACAGTAGTCAAATTTGGGAAAGAGGATGGAACAACTTTCTCTTCTGCCTCTCTCTCACACTCTTTATCTTCTCTCTCTCTCTCTCACCCTGAAAGATTCCTCTCCCCTAAGAATAAAACATATGTTCAATATCTGCTTTTGTTTTTACATTGTTGTTACGGTCCCGGGCAACGCCGGGTAGCCCTCCATAGAAATATGCATCGGCTCCAATGTTGTTGCAGCACGTTCTAGGGAGCTTTCATTAATCTGAAAAGAAAGGAAAGAATATTAGCGTGTGTGGCTTTGTATTTTGTTTGTTTGTTTTTTTGTTTTTTCATTTTAACTTGAAGTTTGCGCTTTTTAGATTATTTTGTTATTTTTTATGGATATTTTTGTCTATCCGTAGATTATAGTTATAGGTAATTATTAACAGGAAAATTGGTGCAAGTTCAAATTAGAAATACATTTGGAGATCAGTAGTAGAAATGAAACATGAAAAGCGAAAAAATATTAGATAATTTTGAAACGTTTTTAGAGCATGTTTTTTTTTACATAGGCGTCACCACTTATCAAGGCCGATAGGCCACTCAAGGATAAGGGTTAAAGAGTGTACAGTAGTCAAAAGGACAATATAGTAATCGATAGTAATGGAAGTTCGGTAAATTTGTTAGCGTAAGTGGAACGGCTCATCAGAAACTTGTTCACGTCGGACTTGAAGACAACCATATTATAGACAGCTGGAAAGCAGGAAAACGGAAGACAATTCCACAGGCGTTCAGTTCTAAAAAAGAAGAATTATTGATAGTGTTTTCAGCTAGTCGAGTGTTTCTTGTGAAAGTTTGGCGAGGCGGGTGCATAGATTGAAGCTCAGTCGAACACTTTCCATGAAAATAACGATAAAGCAGAGACAAACTCGCAACATCTCTTCTGTGAGATAGAGGTTGCAGCGAAGAGAAAAGGACATCTCCCACCAGGCCACGAAGTCTATTTTGAACCCTATCAAGGCAGGATAAGTCTTTTCTAGCAGCTCCTGCCCATTCATGAAAAATATGGTAATTAAAAAAAAAAAAAATTCCCAATAAGCTTTGGAAAAAAAACGTCTTCAACAATTGAAATTTTTATTTATTTTTGGTACTTGTACAGTTTAGTCAAGACATATATCGAAAAAAGTTTAAATTATATGTATCCGTTATGGAACGAAGTTCTCTGAAAAAACATTTCACTTAATTTCATCAAATAGTTCTTTCTTTTTTTTTACAGCGAAAAAACAATTTGTTATGTTACCGAGAAAAATGTTCGATTTTTAGGAAGAAAAGCTAGTATTAAAGATGGGAAGGGGTGTCAGTGCTTTAACTGGAGTTATCTCCCTTTGTTATTTTAAAAATTCAAACAAATTTGTTTTTCAAATTCAATATGGCCGCCTTCAACGTGCTCTCATAAAAACGTGTTTGTTCGCTGTAAAAAAAAAAACTACTTCATGAAATTAAGTGAAATTTTTTCGGAGAACTTCGTTCTATAACGGATACATACAATTTAAACTTTTTTCGATATTTTCATTTTTTAATGTCTTGACTTAACTGTACAAGTACCTTATTTTTAAATAAAAAATAATTATTAAAACAAAAACAGTCGTCTTCTCGTTAAGTCAGATATTTTTATTCAACTTATTGACCCATACTGAAATAACGTTATCATTTAGAAAGCCATTATTAACATGGGGACGAAGGGTGTTGTGTATCTATTCTGTACTTTCACTTAACAATTTAATAAAAACCTATCGTAAAACTTTAAACTTGAAGATACTATTTAAAAAAAATAGCGCAGATCAATAAGTGCACTAACACCAAATAAAATGTCACTGTTTTTTCAATTTGAGGAAAAACAACGATGACATTAAAATGAAAACTCCGTTTGACAATCATCTTCTTTCCGTTACAGATAAGTACAGGATAAAGGTTTTTCTTTACTTTTTTTTTTCGCCACATATGCTAATCTGGACTTGCACTAGGAATATCAGAAGCCGCCATTGAAAACTTGAGTAAACATCTGATTATATAGACTGTCTCTGGTTGGAAGCTTATAATCAACATGAAAATGTAATTTCAAACAGTAATTTTTCTTTCAATAAAATGAGGAAAGACCAAATTTTTAAATAATGAAAGGTTTAATCGAAAAAATACAATTTTTTTTTCACCGGTTTTCTTAAAAAAGATTTCATGAAATTCAACAAATTTTAACTGATACCGAAATCTATTATATATATATATATATATATATATATATATATATATATATATATATATATATATATATATATATATATATATACATATATATATATATATATATATATATATATATACATATAATGCCAAAAAATCACTTACCTGTAAAAAAAAAAAACTAAGCAGTGGCTGCTTCAATTCTTCATACTTATATTGCACTAGGAATATCAGAAGCCGCTGTTGGTACGGGTTTAGGTTCTTCCAAGTCCCAAAACTACCGACCAGCTTTAATGATTACTAAACGTACAACAAGTATAAACGATAAGAATTTATTAACAAACATGAAAACATGACAACACTGCAATTCAGAACATTGAGGTAAAAAGATTACTCACTTCAATAGTGGGGTTTACGGGAGGAGTGAGGACTGTATTCTAGAGTTGTACTCTGCCTGGCCAACATTGTCTTTTAGGAGAAGAACTTTTTGCGTCCGTGCCTCATGTGTACGGACTCTCCTCTTCTTCTTTCAAGGGACCTCACTCCTTACCCTACACCGGTAATCCGGTGCTCTTATTTATTCCCCTACACTGCCATTGAAAACTTGAGTAAACATCTGATTATATAGACTGTCTCTGTTTGGAAGCTTATAATCAACATGAAAATGTAATTTCAAACAGTAATTTTTCTTTCAATAAAATGAGGAAAGACCAAATTTTTAAATAATGAAAGGTTTAATCGAAAAAATACAATTTTTTTTTCATCGGTTTTCTTAAAAAAAGATTTCATGCAATTCAACAAATTTTAACTGATACCAAAATCTATTAAGTATATATAAATGCCAAAAAATCACTTACCTGTAAAAAAAACAAAAACTAATCAATGGCTGCTTCAATTCTTCATTTATAAGAATTGTCCATATTTATATATTATATTCCATGTATATTTTTAAATAAAATGATTTTTTAAAGCAAGGGTAGTAGAAAATCGCATTTTCATAACTCGTTTTGCGCCATTAGCTGAAAATGGTGTTGCTTCTAATTTGCAACTTATCAAATACAAATTCGTCAACGAGACATAATTAATGTCTCTTTTTTATTTCGTGTTGTTAACCAAAATTAGAATTGTTGGGCCTCCATAGATAAAAAAGGCACACATTCACTTAAATTTTTTGCCATTGAAGAAAAAATCTAGTCGACCGATTTTTAAAAAATTCTCTTAATAAAATACACGAGTTTTTGATTATTATATTTTCTTTCTACTTTATCGAGTGAATTTTTAAAAATATCTAAAGCGTTTTGTGCTGCTGCTAATTTGCAATTTATCAAATACGGATTCGTCAAAGGGACATAATTAATGTCTCTTTTTTATTGCGTGCTGTTAATCAAAATTAGTATGTTTGGTCCTCCATAGTTAAAAAAAGCACACATTAACTTATAAGTTTTTACCGTTACACAAAAAATCCAGTCGACCGATTTAAAAAAAAAACTCTCTTAATGAAATACACGAGGTTTTGATTATTATATCTTATTTCTACTTTATTGACTGATTTTTTTTTTAATATATAAAAAAGAAAACATTGAATGAAATAGAAAAAAAATGTCATCAGCGTCCGGTATTTACTTGACGATATAAGCATAACATGAGCTTTCATTTAAAAAAAAAATCAAAGTGGTTTAAAAAAAGATTTTACACTTTGAACTTTACAAGTAAATTTACAAAAAACACTTTTTTTTGTTTTAAATTAGAATATTTTATTTATTGATCTTTTATCTTCAATTTGTGATATATAAAACTTTCGTATGCAAATTAATTATTTAATTTTTAATAGACATTTCAAAATGGGGGGAGGGTAAAAAAAAACGTTTGTCTAACATATTTTATTCGGTTTATTGGAAAGAGCATAAAATTTCACATTGACCCTGAAAATATCGTAAAAATTGAACCAATAGAAAAGATAGATTTTTAAAGTTTAAAAATTGAAAAAAATTTCACTCGTAAAATTCAATTGATTTCATACGTTAAAAAAATGGCTGGTTGAACATGCACCGGCACATTATAAACACTGTTTTTTAAAAAATAAAAAATAATATTTCTATTACTTTCGAAACAATTTTAAACAACACACTTTAAAAAGATAAATTACAAGTTTTTTATATTTTATTCGCAGTTTTGTGTTAGGGGCGTTAAAAATTACCCCCAAAATTCTGATACACCTAGACTTTCACTAATTTTCCTATAACTATAATCTACGGCAAAAAAAGAAAAAAAAAAGAAAATATCCAGAAAAAAAACCCAAGGCAAGTGCTCCACTGAGCTTCAATGTATGCCCCCCTTACCAAACTTTCACAAGAAACAAAAATACTTGTCTAGCTGAAAACACTATCAATAATTCCCCCCACTCTTTCTCTGTGCCTAAACCTAAACGTAGATTCCATGAACAAAGTTTCTTCCTTAGAACTGCACGTATGTGGAACTGTCTTCCGTTTGCCTGCTTTCCAGCTGACTACAATCTGATTGTCTTCAAGTCCAACATAAACAAGTTCTTGATGAGCCGTTCCACTTAACTTGACAAATTTACAGAATTTCCATTACTAACGATTACTATATTGTCCAATTGACTACTGTACACTCTTAACCCTTATCCTCGAGTGGTCTCTGAGCCTTGATAAGTGCTGATGCCTATGCAAAAAAAAAGTTCAAGCCCACCCTCCCCCCCAAAAAAAACAATAAAAAAGGCCACACACGCCAAAATTCTTTCCTTTCTTTTCAGATGAATGAAAGATCCCTAAAACATATAAGAAAATGTTATTTACCGTTAACCGCCAGTGGTATTGAGAAAGCAATGTAACGTTTGATCAATGTCGGCTTCGTCATATCAGACGGTTGCTTTAATTTCGAGAGGAGACACCCCCCTAATAAACAGGGAGTTGGTTTTCCCCAAAATTAGGTAAAAATAAACAAACCGGGTTATTGACCTCATTAAAAACTGTCCCGCAGAAAATGTTAACTGCTGAATAGCTATTGCTTACGATCGCCGCATGTGCATTAAGTTTTTTCATATAAAAAAAAGAAACCAACAGACTCGCACTCAAAGTTCACGTCATTGACTCGTCAAAAAACGGGCACCTGCCAGGTCGCAAGTATTTTTTCACACTTTACTATTTTCTAACTGCGCGTCAAGGCTTCGTTTTCTTTTAAACAACCAACGATTTTTCTTTTCATTTGCCCACAAATACACCCACCTACAAACACCTGGGTAACCCCGCTAGTATATATATATATATATATATATATATATATATATATATATATATATATATATATATATATATATAATGCAAAATGTGTGTTAGCGTGTGCATATTTTGTGTATGTCTGCTAAAGGCTTTTGGATGCAGGGCGCACCGGGGGTGTCACTGTTTCTTAGAACTTTTTATATGCTACCTAGATTATAATATGATTTATAAAACGAGGTCACGTCTATTTTTTATGTGAGCAGCTTTTACACGCTATTTTCGCGATTATTTAAAAATCTCTGCATGTTCCTTTGGCTTTTCCGTATATAAGTGAAACTGAATCTGTAGCAAATGAAGCTCTGATCAATGTGGCGAAAACCGTCATATCAGAGAATTGCTCTTTATTTGGACACTTACCTTTTTTACGGGGAGCTGGTTTTCCCCAACATATTAGGTTGAAAACAAACAAATATTCAGAAACTGGCTTGCAGCCAAAGTTAAGTGCGGGATTTCATTCCCTATGGCTTGATGTTTGACCTCATTAAATTTACGCACCTGTCACTTAACTTTTTAATCGTTAAATTAGAACACTTTTCACTTCCTGTCCCGTCGTGGCCGAGCGGTAAGATGGCAGGGTTTTTCACACTTTCTTTTTCACCTTCGCGTCAAGGCTTCGGGTTCAAGCCTACCTTCCTACAAAACTTTTATTTTCTTTTACACCTCCAAACACCTGGGCAATGCCGGGCACCCACACTAGTCTATAATATCCAGAGAAAAAATCTGTTTAAATGTATGTATGTATGTATGTATGTATGTATGTATGTATGCCTCGCAAACTCTTTCAACAGAGGTGACAGATCTTCACAAGATTAGCATCATTTTGAAGTTTAACCCTTCGGATGACAAATATCGAAATTGGCTAAAATGGCTAAAAACATTAATTCCTTCACCCTCAAATGGGCACTTTTCTACAGGGAGGCGTCGCTTTTTTTGCCGCTATTTTCGACAGTCATTGCCTCTTCTTTTCTCTAGCCTTAATTTAAACCTATGTCACTTCCAGTTTGGTGATGGGCACAACAGATTCCATGAACAAAGCTTCTTTCTTAGAACTGCACGCCTGTGGAACTCTGTTCCGTCCACCTGCTTCCCTCCTGACTACAACTTGGATGTCTTCAAGTCCAACGTAAACAAATTCCTGATGAACCGCCCCCTTAAGTAGATACTCTAAAATATCCACACTAACGTACTGTACTTACAATAACCCTTATCCATGAGTGGCTTCCGGGCCTTGATAATTGGTGACCACCTTGTAAAAAAAAAATCACGTTTTTTTTTTCAATTTTTTTCCTCCTTCGTGGTACTGGTTCAAGCCTGCCTGCCTACTACCACTTTTTTTTGTGCTCGCAATTTTCCTCTTTTATTTGCTCAACCAACACTCTTACACACACCTCCGCTTTCTTTTCCGCCTTCGTGTCATGGGTTTGAGCCTGTCTGCCTACTACAATTCTTTTTTTTTGCTCAACACACACATACAAACACCCGGTGTATCTATATATATACCACCCTAGCTAGTAAAAGGCCAGTATCTATCTAATATAATCTAATCTATCTAATGGGGGATGCCCTTTTCTCTACCCTGCAACCTCTGTCCCACAGAAGAGACGTTGCGAGTCTATCCTTGTTTTATCGTTATTTTCATGGCAGGTGCTCGTCTGAGCTCCAATCTCTGGTCCCTCCTCGCCAATCTTTCACGAAAAACACCCGTCTAGCTGAATTCACTGTGAAAAATTTCCTCCACTCTATATCTGTGCCTAAATCAAAACGCGGATTCCATGAACAAAGCTTCTTTCTTAGAACTGCACGCCTGTGGAACTCTGTTCCGTCTGCCTGCTTCCCTCCGGACTACAACTTGGATGTCTTCAAGTCCAATGTTAACAAATTCCTAATGAACAGCCCCCTTAAGTAAACACTTCATCAAATCTCCACACTAACGTAATGTACTTGCAATAACCCTTATCCCTGAGTGGCTTCCGGGCCTTGATAAGTGGTGATCACTGTGTAAAAAAAAAATATATATATATATTACAGCCAAAATGTGTGTTAGTGTGTGTGTGTGCATTTTTTCTGTATGTCTGGCAAAGGTTTTTTTCCGGTTTTTTCTCGGCTTGCTTGCTCATTCTTATAACTTTTTTAACGAGATGATAAAATCTAACGCTTACGAAACGACGTCGTAAACATCTTTTATTTCAGTCCCTTTTATCTTACAAAATTCGCGCTGTGAATTTGTTTTCTCTGCTCCTGCTGCTCCTATGGCGTAAGATTTGACTTAGAAAACCATCTTAGTTTTTAAATGCTTATTTTCATCACGTTCGTATCTTTTTATTTTTTTCATCTCGTTCGTTTCTTTTTTTATTTTTTCATCACGTTCGTTTTTTTATTTTTGCATCACGTTCGTTTCTTTTTTATTTTTTTCATCACATTCGTTTCTTTTTTATTTTTTTCATCACGTTCGTTTTTTTTTGTTTTTGCATCACGTTCGTTTCTTTTTTTTATTTTTTCATCACGTTCGTTTATTTTTTATTTTTTCATCACGTTTGTTTCCTTTTTGTATTTTTTCATCACATTTGTTTCTTTTTTATTTTTTCATCACGTTTGGTTCTTTTTTATTTTTTCACCACGCTCGTTTCTTTTTTGTATTTTTTCATCACGTTCGTTTATTTTTTATTTTTTTCATCACGTTCGTTTCTTTTTTTATTTTTTCCTCACGTTCGTTTCTTTTTTATTTTTTCATCACGTTCGTTTCTTTTTTATTTTTTCATCACGTTCGTTTCTTTTTTATTTTTTTCATCACGTTCGTTTATTTTTTATTTGTTTATCGCGTTCATTTCTTCTTTTAATTTTTTCATCACGTTCGTTTCTTTTTTATCTTTTAATCACGTTCGTTTTTTTTTCATCACGTTCGTTTATTTTTTATTGCGTCCATTTCTTTCGTTTCTTTTTTTATTTTTTCATCACGTTCGATTCTTTTTTAATTTTTTCATCACATTTGTTTCTTTTTTATATTTTCATCACGTTCGATTCTTTTTTCATTTTTTTAATCACATTCGTTTCTTTTTTATTTTTTCATCACGTTCGTTTCTTTTTTTATTTTTTCCTCACGTTCGTTTCTTTTTTATTTTTTTATCACGTTCGTTTATTTTTTATTTTTTCATCACGTTCGTTTCTTTTTTATTTTTTTCATCACGTTCGTTTCTTTTTTATTTTTTTATCGCGTTCATTTCTTCTTTTAATTTTTTCATCACGTTCGTTTCTTTTTTTATTTTTTATCACGTTCGTTTCTTTTTTTAATTTTTTTATCACGTTCGTTTCTATTTTTTATTTTTTCATCACGTTCGTTTCTATTTTTATTTTTTCATCCCGTCTGTTTATTTTTTTTTTCATCACGTTCATTTCTATTCTTTATTTTTTCATTACGTTCATTTCTTTTTTTTAATTTTTTCATCCCGTCTGTTTCTTTTTTTATTATTTTTTCATCCCGTCTGTTTCTTTTTTTCTTTTTTCATTAAATTCATTTCTTTTTTTCTTTTTTCATCACGTTTGTTTCTTTTTTATTTTTTCATCACGTTCGTTCCTTTTTTAGTTTTTTGTTTCCAATTTTAAGAAATTTTAATATCATCCATTTGCCTCACATCCTTTATTTTTTTTTTGTAATATGTAAACAGGGTTATCATTGGCTTATTCTTTTGTTTTGATTTACCCCTCCCCCCAACGCACACACACCTCTAAACACCCAGGCCATGTCGGGTACCCCACTGGTCTATAAATATAAAAGCGAAAATGTATGCATGTATGTATGTTCACTTTTTGTGTATGTCTGTAAGAGGCTTTTTCTGCTGGACTTCTCGGTTGGCTCATTCCTTCTTAAAACTTTTTATATCATGTCTAAATGATAATATCTAAGAGTTATAAATGGGGGTCGCCTGTCTATTAAATTTACCCGACTTTCACACGCTATTTTTTCCAGATTTTTAGAGCATCCCGTGTATCTTTCGCTTTTCAATACAAAACAAGCGAAAACTGACTTGCAGCCGCGTCATGTTTCAATGTCAAACATCACGTGACTTAAGTTTCTCGCACCTGTCAATTTCATTTCATAAACATTAAATTAAGATGCTTTTCATTCCTCTTCTCTCGTGGCCGAGATGGTTAGGTCCCAGGGTTTTTTTCCATTTCGTTTCGACCTCCACGTCATAGGTCCGGGGTTCAAGCCTACTTTCCTACTAAAACTTTTTTTTTCTTTTACACCTCCAAACATCCGGCCAACGTGTTTTTTTAAAACAGGGTTGCTTTGATCACCGCCGCCCCCAACACACACACCTACAAACACCCAGGCCACGCAGAGTACCCCCCTGCTACTATATATATATAAGGCAAAATGGCTGCACGTGTTGTATGTCCAAGAAAAGCTTCGGTGGGAGGTGTCTTGAGGGTGTTACTGTTTCAGAGAACTTTTTATATACTCCCTAGATTATAATATCTATGATTTGCAAATGGACATCGTCTCTACATTTATTTTGATCGACTTTTATAAGATTCCATTTATTCCGTCCTTTTGCGTGTTTGTCTTTTTCGTATAAATAATGTGAAACTAATCAAAGCGAACATCATTTGCCGGCCTTCTCGGCCAGGACCTCCAGAAAAAGCAAATAGCTTTGATAAAAGTTGGGAAAGCCCTTCATATCAAATAATTGCTATTCATTTGGAGAACTCCCCCTTTTTTGGGGGAGCTGGTTTTCCCAAACATTGTTGGGGAGTGGAAACTTGCCTGCAGCCAACATTCATTTCTGCACTTGCGTGATTCTTGACTTATTTATTTCAAGTCAACTTTTTAATCATTAATTTTGAACGCTTTTTCACTTCCTCTCGCCTTACAGCATAGCGGTAAGACATCAGATTTTCGTTCACTTTCTTTTCCGCCTTTGACTCACGGTTTCGAGCTTGCCTGCCTACAAACATTTTTTTCCCAAACACCGGAGCAATATCCCCCACCTGGGCAAAAGTTAATTATCAACTCTTTCTTTCACGTTTTTTTCCTCCTTCCTGATGCAGGTTCAAACCTGCCTGTCCTACTACCATTTTATTTATTTTTTTTTTTGCTCAACATACACCTCCAAACAACCGGGTAATGTCGGCCATCCCTGCTAGCCCAATATAAGTATCAATCTCGAGGCACTGAGGCTAGAAATGTCTATATAAACAGCATATTTCATTAAAGCAACGATTGGGCTTTGAAAATGTTTAGTATTAATTTTTTTAATCATTTACTGGCACTTGTACAGTTTAATCAAGAAAATAAAAAAATGAAAATCTCGAAAAAAAGGTTATATTGTACGTATCCATTTTGGACTGAAGATCTCAAAAACAAATTTCACTTAATTTGATCGAGTAGTTTTTTTACAGCAAAAATACGTTTTTATGACAGCACGTTGAAGGTAGCCATCTTTGAATTTTTTTAACACGCCACGGGGAGATAACTCAATTTAAAGCACCAACCCCCCCCCTCTTTAATACTAGCTTTTCTTCCTAAAAATCGAACCTTTTGCTTGGTATCATAACAAGTTTTTTTTGTTTTGTTTTTTTTTTACTTGTAAAAAAAAAATTAAGTGATGATGAAATTAAGTGAAATTTTTCTTCGGAAAACTTCATTTCATAAAGGATATGCACAATTTAAACTTTTTTTTTTTTTTTCGATATTTTCATTTTTTTAATGTCTTCATTAAACTGTACGGTACGAGTGCACTTAGGCGCTTATGTCAACGGATCATCAAATCTAAGGGAGATAACCAGCATAAACATAGCAAAAATAAGCATTTGCAAAATTTGCAAGATATAATTTGGGACGCTGAACAAATCAATAGAACAATGAATGAATGTTAAACGAAAAAAAAAAATGATTGCACACAAAAAAAAGAAATTTATTTTTCTTTATTTTTGAAAATGGGGGAATCGTGTGTGGAATAATCGGAATTATCTCCCTTGGACTGTTAACCCTCTTTCCTCTTAATTGAACTCTTTTGGAATGGGAGACAAAGAAATGTAATGTAATCGAGGCCCACGCGGGCTGGAAGAGGAGTCAATAAATCCTGTCGTATTTCATATTTCTCTTTTTGTTCTGTTCTTATATTAAACCCTTCAAAACATTACATCGTGAATTAAAAAAAAAACGTTTGTCTAAAATATTATATTTGATTTATTGGAAAGAGCATAAAATTTCACATTGACCCGAAAATATCGTAAAAATAGAATCAATAGAAAAATTTTGATAGATTTTTAAAGTTTAAAAATTGAAAAATACTGAACTCGTAACATTCAATTAATTTCATTACTATTTCTTAAAAAAATATTTCTGTTACTTTTTATACAACTTTAATAGTTTATTTTGGAAGTATAATTCATAAAGAAAATAAACAACCCACCTTTAAAAGAGAAATTACGAGTTTTTTATATTTTATTTGCAGTTTCGTGTTAGGGGTGTATGCGTGGAGTCATGTGCAAAAGACGATTTTTCATTTTGTCTCTCAAAGTGGATGCGTTAACATCTGGTTCGCTGCTAATTCTCATCATGTTCCCCACAAAGGTATAATTTGGGGCGCATAATAATTAACGTACACAAGACAACGAAAATAGACAACGTTTTGGAAGTAGATTTTGAAGTATTTAAACCGTCAATAGGCACCGCTAAAACTGGGGGGGGGGGCAGGTAAGTACTTTTTGACGGACCGTCTTTTTAAAAATCTACCAAAAATCAGGTAATTATCCGATCAATACGAAATTTTCAGCGATTATTAAGAGAAGAATGAACTTTATAACAATGTACTTATTTTTCATAAACGATATTTATATATATGTATTTTTTTTTACTTACAACCCCCCTTGTTTTGAGGTGGTACAAATATGCTTAAAATAATCATCTGAAACTGAACACAACATATTGTGTTGTTGTAAAGGACAGAATTATAGATTAAAAAAAAAAATTGTTTGCATACCTTATTTTGACGTCTGAATATCAGAACTTCAATTGCGTTTAATTATCCCGCTTTTGAGTTTTGAAGTGTGAAATTCGGTGAATATGTTAAGTAAAATAATTAATTTAAGTTAAGCAAAACAAAAACATTTTTTTTTAATATTTATACGAAAAAAGCCATTTTAAAATCTTTGATAAATAAATTAACAATTTTTTTTTTAGCGAGCCGAATAATGCATGACTATTATTAAACAGGGCATGCTTTGAAGAATCGATACAAAAAAAATTCGATAAATATTGTGCCCTTTGTGTTAAAATAGCATCATTTTTTCGATCCCGTTTGAAAACGTTTGCCGCCTTTCAACTACGGTGGACCAAACGCGCTGAAATAATTTTTTTTATTCTGCTTTAAATTGCCCCTCCCCGATTTTGGGGAGCCTGGCCCCCACAAACATACACATTAAAAACCAAACTCATACAAATGGTTACCCATCTGGTACTGGCCAGCCTCAGCGTTAATAATACATTGAAATTTTCGTTACTGAAAAAAAAGTTTTTTTTGGCCTGTTTGGTCTTCCATAGTTTGCTTTTTATCGAATACAAACGTAAACAGTGTCGAAGTAACTGGTTGCCTATATGAATAAGTGGAATTATTTGAAATCCAGGTACTTATATTATAATATTTTTTCATATTCTCATAGAAAATCATCCCAAATCTTAGTTAGACAACAAATAAATAAATTAATTATTTCCAAAACCTTTTTAAATATTTATGTACGTTTTTTGTGCAAGACAAAAAATGTCAATTGTTAACTTTTTGGGAAAATTTAACATTTAAAATTTAATTAAAAATAGTAAATAAAGTTTTACATTATTCTGTTTTCTATTTGATAAAATTCAGGGTTTTATCTTTCTGGAAAAAAAAAGTTACTTAGAAATAATGGATTTTAATAAATGTAATTTCGTTTTAAAAAACAACAACAGCTTGATTTTGCGGCCATTTTTGGCGGTGCCTTTTTAAATAAAAATAAAAAAAAATTAAAAGAAAATTGTTTTTCTTTATTTTAAGTCATTTCTGTATGTGAGTAAAGTAAGAAAAAATAACAACGTTCAAGTGTTTTTTTTTTTTTCATTTAACAATCTTTCATTGTTCTACTGATTATTTCAGCGTCCCAAATTATATCTTGTAAAATATTCTTATTTTTGCGATGTTTATGCTGGTTATCTCCCTTGGATTTGATGATCCATTGACATAAGCGCCTGCAGGCCTCTGCACTTATTGATCCGTGCTGAAATAATAACGTTATTATTTAAATAGCCATTCTTAACATGGCGAGGGGAGGGTGTTTTGTAACTATTCTATACTTTAACCTTACAATTGAATTAAAAAAAAAACACATCATAAAACTTTAATTAAACTTGGAAATACGATTTAAAAAATAGCGCGGATCAGTGAGTTCACTAGTACCAACTGTACAAGTAGGCCTACCCATTTACTTTATGCAAAAAAAAAAAAAATTGTTTCATCTGCACTTAAGACTATGATTATATAAATCATAAAAAAGAACGATCTCCAAATTGATATTTTCATTTAATTTTCTACTTTGAGTAATCTCTATTATGTTTTATAGGCAATCTGGAAGAAAGAGAGAGCCTGTTTCCTCCGGTTAACTATAGGTGGCGTTACTGTCTGTCCACCCAGACTCAGAAATTTCGTGAAAATAGTGAATAATTCCGCCCCATCTTTCCAAGCTTATAACTCATCGAAAAATGTAATTCAAGCCCTAATTTTATTTCAATTAAAGGAGCAAAGACCAAGGTTTCATTAAAAAAAAACAAAAAAACAACGTGTTTTTTTTTTTTGTTTTAAAGGTTTTAAACTTCGGACTTTACAGGTAAATTTCTAAAAAAACACTACTTTTTTTTGTTTTAAATTTGAATATATTATTTATTGACCTTTTCTCTTCAATTTGTGCTATATAAAACTTTGGTACATAAATTATTTACTTTTAAATAGACATTTCAAAATGGGAGGCGTGAATTATTCGACCCCCTGTCTTTCCTCGAAAAATGTAATTCAAGCCCTAATTTCTTTTTCAATTAAAGGAGCAATGACCAAGGTTCCATAAAAAAAAAAGAAAAAACAAATAACGTGGTTTTAAAAAAAAGATTTTAAACTTCAAACTTTACAGGTAAAATTCTAAAAAACACTACGTTTTTTTTGTTTTAAATTTGAATATATTATTTATTGATCTTTTCTCTTCAATTTGTGAGTAAACTAATTATTTACTTTTCGGTGAGTAAATTAATTATTTACTTTTCGGTGAGTAAATTAATTATTTACTTTTCGGTGAGTAAATTAATTATTTACTTTTTGGTGAGTAAATTAATTATTTACTTTTTGGTGAGTAAATTAATTATTTACTTTTTGGTGAGTAAATTAATTATTTACTTTTTGGTAAGTAAATTAATTATTTATTTTTTGGTGAGTAAATTAATTATTTACTTTTCGGTGAGTAAATTAATTATTTACTTTTCGGTAAGTAAATTAATTATTTACTTTTTGGTGAGTAAATTAATTATTTACTTTTCGGTGAGTAAATTAATTATTTACTTTTCGGTGAGTAAATTAATTATTTACTTTTCGGTGAGTAAATTAATTATTTACTTTTCGGTGAGTAAATTAATTATTTACTTTTCGGTGAGTAAATTAATTATTTACTTTTCGGTGAGTAAATTAATTATTTACTTTTTAATAGAAACTTAAAAATGGAGGGGGGCGTGAATTAAAAAAAAACGTTTGTCTAAAATATTATATTCGGTTTATTGGAAAGAACATAACATTTCACATTGACCCTGAAAATATCGTAAAAATAGAATCAATAGAAAAATTTTGATAGCTTTTTAAAGTTTAAAAATTGAAAAATATTGAGTTCGGAAAATTCATTACTTACTTTTAAAACAACTTTAATAGTTTATTTTGGAAGTATAATCCATAAAGAAAATAAATAACCCACTTATAACGGAGAAATTACGAGTTTTTTTTAAATATTTTATTCGCAGTTTCGTGTTAGGGGTGTCAAAAATTCCTACAAAAATTCTGATACACTTATGGAAGCACAAAATTTATATAATGGATCCCTTGAAATGAAAATAAATGTTTTTGATATATTTTAATTTTAAACATATTTTTTTTGTTTTTTTGCAAACATATTTACGTTTGTTTGTTTTGTTTTTGCAAACATAATTAAGTTTTATTTTTTTCAAACATATTTACGTTTTTTTTTGTGTGCGGGCTCTTTCTTTGATCACGCGCACATATATATATATATATATATATATATATACATATATATATATATATATATATATATACATATATATATATATATATATATATACATATATATATATATATATATATATATATACATATATATATATATATATATATATATACATATATATATATATATATATATATATATATATATATACATATATATATATATATATATATATATATATATACATATATATATATATATATGCATATATATACATATATATATATATATATATATATATATACATATATATATATATATATATATATATATATATACATATATATATATATATATATATATATATACATATATATATATATATATATATATACATATATATATATATATATATATATATACATATATATATATATATATATATATACATATATATATATATATATATATACATATATATATATATATATATATATACATATATATATATATATATACATATATATATATATATATATATATATATACATATATATATATATATATATATACATATATACATATATATATATATATATATATATATATATATATATGTATATATATATATATATGTATATATATATATATATGTATATATATATATATATGTATATATATATATATATATGTATATATATATATATATATGTATATATGTATATATATATATATATATATATATATGTATATATGTATATATATATATATATATATATACATATATATATATATATATATATATATATATATATACATATATATATATATACATATATATATATACATATATATATATATATATATATATATACATATATACATATATATATATATATACATATATATATATATATATACATATATATATATATATACATATATATATATATACATATATACATATATATATATATATATACATATATATATATATATATACATATATATATATATATACATATATATATATATATACATATATATATATATATATATATATATATATATATATATATATATATATATATATATATATATATATATATACTCGCGGAAAAGGTAAAATAAGTGCAGAAAAATTAAGAAAAAAAAGGGGGAGTCCATACAAAAAAGATAAAAGAAAAAAACGTTGATTTTTTTTATTATAAGAGCGTAAAAAATACTCGCGGAAAAACGGTTGTACCCATGAATATGTTTAAAAGAAAAATATAGCAAAAACATTTAATTTATGCTTGCAAAAAAGAAAAAAAAAACACGTAAAAACAAAACAAAAAAAAACGTAAATGTTTGAAAATAAACAAGCAACAAAACGTAAATGTTTGGAAAAAATAAAACTTAAATATGTTTGAAAAAAAAAACAAAAAAAACGTAAATATGTTTGAAAAAAACAAAAAAAAAAACTTAAATATATTTGAAAAAAAAAAAAAAAAAAAAAAACTTAAATATGTTTGAAAAAAAAAACATGTTTAAAATTAAAATATAACAAAAACATTTATTTTTATTTCAAGGGAGCCATTATATACATTTTGTGCTTCCGTAACTGGGTGGACAGACTAACGCCACCTATAGTCAAACGGAGGAAACAGGGTCTCTCTTTCTTCCAGATTACCGTTTAATATATATTTTATTTGGTGTTTTACATTAGTGAGACGAGATTTTGTAGTCGATAAATGGAGTTTTCAGATAAAAAAAAAAAATGATTTCAAAGTTTCAACTGTTTTTTTTTTTTTTTGTTTTTTTTTTGTCAATTCTAATAAATTACAATGTTAGCTTCCAAATCATGCAGTCGGAATTACCTGAATATTACTGAATTATAAAACAAAACAACTTTAATCGTGTGAAATTCAGTTTTACGATTTCCAAAATTTCGTCCCAATAGTGTAGAAGCGTTAATTTTTTTTCATTTTAAGTCACCAGTTGAGTGTTTTATGCTGTTTTCATCCATCTTAACTGAATATTACTGAATTATTAAAAAAAGTACCTTTAATCTTGTTAGCAGGTGAACAATTTCCACCGTCTTTATTTAATTTGAACAGAAATTACCTCCCTTTAGAACTCTCCTGTGTTTTACGATCGTTTTAATCAAATTCTATTTTTTTATTTTCTTAAATAAATAATTTTCTACGCTATGTTTCTTTTTTTATATATATATATATAATCAGGCTGATTATTAATCATCTTAAAAATACGAGGAATACGTAGATACCATTGTTTTCATGTGAAATTCAGTTTTACGATTTCCGAAAATCTCGTCCCAATTCTGTAGAAGCGCCTTTCGGTTTGTTTTACTGTAAACATAGATTCGAAATAGTTGTAAAAAAAACAAAACAAAAAAACAAAAACAAATATATAATAAATAAACGTTATCAAAGGCAAGATAAGTTACTTTTCTACCTAACTGGATAATTTTTTTACTGTTTGTATTTAATGTAACATGTTTATTCAGCTCGACAAACATACAGTGTTTACCGATGTGTTGGAAAATTCAAGATGGCGCCGAACTCTCTTCTGGACACGGTAAGTTTTGGAAAATGAGTTAAAAATAAAAAATATACGAAATACTGTTAGAAACTACCTCAATATATGCTACCGTGCTGACATATATTCGGTGGGTTTTTAACAGTATTTGGTATATTTTTTTATTTTAATTCATTTTCTCAAACTTACCGTGTTCAGAAGGGAGTTCGATGCTATTTTGAATTTTCCAATACATCGGTAAACACTGGATGTTTTTTCGAACTCAATAAACATTTTACATTAAATAAAAACATAAAAAAATTATCCAGTTAGGTAGAAAAGTAACTTATCTTGCTTTTGATAACATTTATTTGTTATATATTTGTTTTTTAACAACTTTTTCAATCTATATGTATACAACCCGCGCCTTTAATTTTATTATTGTTGGCCGTTATAATATTATATATATATTTAACTTTAACTTTCTTATCCTTATGATTGCATTTTAATAATATGCTTGAACGGGTAAATGGGCGGAAGTAGGAAGGATCGCCTATTGCATTGTGGGTAATATAATTCCGATTTCCGCCATTTTCATCTTAACACGTCTTAATTATGTTCACCGGACAATCTGAAACAATCCTAAGATCTGCTCAAAATACTACAAATAACAAACGAATTAACGAAGAATTAAGACGACATTTTAGTTTTAAACACTTTTATTTAATTGTTATTTCGTTTCTCCAGGAAGAAAACTCAGGTTTTAAAAAAAAATGTAAGTATAATATTCAACTCATTGTTTATTTTTGTGTCTACGGAAAATGAAGTCCTAATATCTTTATTTGCCGCTTCTACACTATTGGGACGAGATTTTGTAGTCGATAAATGGAGTTTTCAGAAAAAAAAAAAAAAAAAAAACCCCAATGGTTTCAATTTTTTTTTTTTCAATTCTAATAAATTACAATGTTAGCTTCCAAATTATGCAGTCGAAATTACCTGAATATTAATGAATTATTAAACAAACAAACAAAAAAATGGTTCTTGTCTACAATTTTGACTATAAAATTTTTGGGTTTGTATTACTGTACACATAGATTCGAAAAGGTTGTCTAGACTCTAGATCGACGCAAAATAACTGGTTGCCTATATGAATAAGTGGAATTATTTGAAATCCAGGTACTTATATTATAATATTTTTGCATATTCTCTTAGAAAATCATCCTAAATCTTAGTTAGACAAAAAATAAATAAATTAATTATTTCAAAAACCTTTTTATTTAAATATTTATGTACGTTTTTTGTGCAAGACAAAAAATGTCAATTGTTAACTTTTTGAGAAAATTTAACATTTAAAATTTAATTAAAAATAGTAGAAAAAGTTTTATATTATTCTGTTTTCTATATGATAAAATTCAGGGTTTTATCTTTCTGGAAAAAAAAAGTTACTCAGAAATAATGGATTTTAATAAATGTAATTTCGTTTTAAAAAAACAACAACAACTTGATTTTTCGGCCATTTTTGGCGGTGCCAATTATTTTATGTTAAATTGTGTTCATTCTACGCCCCCCCCCTACTTAGCAAAACAAGTGGCCATAAACTGGGTGCTCATTTTACGTTAAATTATTATATAAAAGCGATCCCCCACTTTTTTAAACTAACTATTTGAGATTAAGATGGCGGCGCATTTGAATCCTTTTATTAAATGTGTCATGAACTTTGATTTTCTTAAATAAAAAACAAATACTTGATCGAGTTATGTGAATTTTGGAATATGACATCTTTGTGCGGCGATAGGTACATGCATAAATATTTTAAAGATTTTTTTTGAAAATAACTTTTTTTTATAGGCCCAATCATAGACAAACACCAACAAAACAATTTTAATCATGTTAGCAGGTGAAAAATTTCCGCCATCTTATTTAAATCAAAACAGAAAATTACGTCCCTTTAAAATTCTCCTGTGTTTTACGATGGTTTTCATCAAATTCTATTTTTATTTTCTTTAATAAATAATTTTCTATCTTATCGATTTTCGTAATTCTTGGATATAATCATCTTTAAATTACAAGGAATACGTTGATACCATTGTTTTCATGTGAAATTCAGTTTTAATGATTTCAAAAATTTCGTCCCAATAGTGTAGAAGCGCCGTTTACTATGCTGATAATGCATTAAGGTGCTTGCTTTTTTTTTTTTTTTTTTTTTTTTTTTGCAAATCTGAGATATTACGATTTAGGAAGTATAAGAAAACTTCTTGAAGAATTTAACTATCTTTACTTTGATCAAGTTTTAAAAAATTCCCACCTTGTGTTGGCTGTTTGTCGTTTTCGTATAAATAAAGCGAAATGACAAAGTTCTCTGATTCTCTCTCCTCTGATCTCGAGCGTGTGGTTCAGTGGGGGAAGACGTGGCTGGTTACCTTTAATGCATCTAAAACCAAACTCCTATCCTTACATCATCAACGCTCTGATCCCCATCTGGCATCAATTGGGATGGATGGCTCTCGTCTGGGAGAGGCCCCGTGTTTTGACAAGCTTCTGGGTTTGACCTTTACTCCTGATCTGAAATGGAACACGTACATCAAGTCTGTTGCCAAGGTCGCTGGAAAGATGATGGGATCCTTCTTCCGCTCCAGAAGATATCTCACTACTGATGCAATTCTCTATCTATATAAAAGCCAAGTACGTCCAAGGATGGAATAGTGCTGCCATATCTGGGCAGGGGCTGCTAAAAACAGCCTATCCTGCCTTGACAGAGTACAAAATAGACTTTGTGGCTTAGTGGGGGATGCCCTTTTCTCTACCTTGCAACCTCTCTCCCATAGAAGAGACGTTGCGAGCCTATCCTTGTTTTATCGTTATTTCCATGGCAGGTGCTCGTCTGAACTCCAATCTCTGGTCCCCCCTCGCCAATATTTCATGAAAAACACCCGTCTAGCCGAATCCACTGTGAAAAAATTTCCCCGACTCTTTATCTGTGCCTAAATCAAAACGTGGATTCCATGAACAAAGCTTCTATCTTAGAACTGCGCGCCTGTGGAACTCTGTTCCGTCTGCCTGCTTCCCACCTGACTACAACTTGGATGTGTTCAAGTTCAATGTTAACAAATTCCTAATGAACCGCCCCCTTAAGTAAACACTTCATCAAATCTCCACACTAACGTACTGTACTTGCAATAACCCTTATCCCTGAGTGGCTTCCGGGCCTTGATAAGTGGTGACCTATGTGTAAAAAAAAACTTCAGGCAAAGTCATTAGGTTTGGTTAATGTGGGGGAAAACCTTCATATCAGACAAGTAGCACTGCCAAAATGCCCAGTTTTGAAGGAGCTGGTTTTCCTCCATGTTAAAAATGACCCTGCGTCTAATTTGCTTTCGTGTGGAATCTAATAAATATAATGCCTGGCTCAGAAAGCAGGAAGCTATACTGGCCCCAAGCCAGGTTTTAAAGCAACGTTCATTTCTGCGCATGCATTGCGATTCCTTTGATTCCTAACTTAATTATCAACCAATTCAATTCACTTTCCTCCTTGGCCTAATGGTTAGCAAGGAAGACTAATTTACCCTACATTTTTGAGTTCAATCCCACCTCTCTCTAGTCCTGAAACTATATCTATAAATATTATCAGCAGTGTTGGAATTATTTAAAACTATTTGCTTTAATATTAGCGTTGAAAAACAGTCAATATATTGACTGACGTTGCTGGAAAAATATACTAGTAGAATACCCGCTGTCGCCCTGGATTGAATGGCATTGCTTGAAATATATACTAGTAGAATACCCACTGTCGCCCTGGATTGAATGGCATTGCTTGAAATATATACTAGTAGAATACCCACTGTCGCCCTGGATTGAATGGCATTGCTAGAAATATATACTAGTAGAATACCCACTGTCGCCCTGGATTGAATTACATTGCTTGAAATATATACTAGTAGAATACCCAGTGTCGCCATGGATTGAATTACATAGCTAGGAATGTATACTAGTAGAATACCCAGTGTCGTCCTTGATTGAATGACATCGCTGGAAATACATACTAGTAGAATACTCAGTGTCGCCCTTGATTGAATGACATTGCTGGAAATATATACGAGTAGTATACCCAGTGTCGCCCTGGATTGAGTGACATCGCTTGAAATATATACTAGCAGAATACCCAGTGTCGCCCTGGACTGAATGACATTGCTGGAAATATATACTAGTAGAATACCCAGTGTCGCCCTGGATTGAATGACATTGCTTGAAATATATACTAGCAGAATACCCAGTGTCGCCCTGGATTGAATTACATTGCTGGAAATATATACTAGCAGAATACCCAGTGTCGCCCTGGATTGAATGACATTGCTAGAAATATATACTATTTATTATTTATCTTTTCGGATCAGACAAAAGACCACATGTCAGAAGGAAAAATGGAGAGAGACTGTCCCTTAAGTGCGTTAAAAGTACAGTAAAATTTGGAGGCGGCAGTATAATGGTATGAGGCATGATATCTTCAAAAGGAACTGGCCCTTTTGTGAGAATCCATGGAAAAGTTAATGCCCGAATGTACAGAGAATTGATTAGAGAACATGTGATACCTAATCTTTCTAATTCTGATATCTTTATGCAAGACAACGCACCATGCCATAAAGCAAAAATAGTTTTAGAAGAGCTCAATAGAT
This sequence comes from Euprymna scolopes, assembly GCF_053919585.1. Classification (NCBI taxonomy): domain Eukaryota; kingdom Metazoa; phylum Mollusca; class Cephalopoda; order Sepiida; family Sepiolidae; genus Euprymna; species Euprymna scolopes. The sequence goes on from NC_136527.1 coordinate 21,639,011, forward strand.
CCAATATTTGCGTCATGGATTGGCCAGCTCAGATCCCAGACCTGAATGCAATTCAAAATGTTTGGAAAATTATTGGTGATAAGATCACAGAACCCCCCCTCCCACACACACACAAAAAAAAAATCTTGATGATTTATGGGAATGTATAAAAACATCCTGGAATAATATCTCACCTATAACATGTGAACGATTGGTTCTGTCTTGCAGCAAAAGATGCCATAGTGTGATTGAAAACAAGGGTCTTTTCACTAAATACTGAAAGGATTCTTTATTTTTTCATAATGAATTTCCCTCGTTCCTTAACTTTTGGACGCCTGTAATTTAATTAAATTTATTTATATGTAAAAAAACTAATATATTAAAATCAAAAATTAAAAAAATTTTTTTCTTTAACTACCATTATTAAACATTGGAAAATTCACCAAAATTTTTTTTTCTTTTTCATAGAAAAAATTAGAAGCCATTAAAAAAAAATGATCGATCGTTCCTTAACTTTTGGACGCTACTGTATATATATATATATATATATATATATATATATATATATATATATATATATAAGAACCCCAAAATCTATTAAACTGTAGAAGAGAAGTAGCAAATGACTGTGTTCACAAAATAAAACTTACTCTAGGATAGCGATACAAAATAGCTTTAAAACTAACAAAAATAATAGAAAATAAACAAATAAATAAATTAAATAAACATGAATATACATAAACGATCACACATATATGCATGTATATATATATATATATATGTGCATATATGTATGTACACATGTATATTTATATAAAAAAAGGAAAATGTCTGCCTTAAACCACTAACCTAGTTCTAAAACAGATCCTTTGTTCAATAAAATGCATGCCCATTGGCTGATAGGAAGGGGCGCGGTGGATACTAGAAAGCTGATTGGCTAACTAAAATCCTCAACAGAAGAGGACCATATAAAAACGATAAACAACCACAGAATTCGTGCATAAGCCTGACGAATCCTAGAGTGGATGAAACGCCGAATATTCAGTGTAGCTTAATCGCCATATATATTTTATAAATTACTAACTAGCTCTACCTACGTATTGAAACAAAAACAGAAATCTATAGACATGCATGTTTTGGAAACCTACCCCTCTTCGGCATAATTTGACTTCATCAAGGAATCGAACCCTGGACCTTATATCTTACAGTCCAGTGTCTAATCCATTATGCTATGAAACCATAGATAACTTTCCTGTTTATATTGTTATAATAATATGAATATGATAAATATATATAGTCCATTAACTCATTTGAATATGAAGATATACTGTTTAAAATACATAAATTAACCCTAAAGAACACAATATTGTTTGACTGATAAATCTTTCCTGTGTAAGTTATTTGAAGATGTCTCTTTAACTGAAGACTGAGCTCCCACAAGTGTAATAATACAAAGAATCACTTAAGAATAAAAACTAATGAGGCTATTAATGAGAAGATTGTCAGCTGAAAGATAGATAAAACTATGGGAGTAATATCATTGAATATTTGACGGATTTGACAAGAATTTGTTAACATTAGATTTGAAGATGACCATGTTGTAATTAGCAGGGAAGAAGTCACGTGGTTATATGTTCTATAGACAGTAAGCGCCTTGAAAAGAAGCTTTGTCCACTAAAATTCTACCTGGTACGATGGAAAGGAAAGATTCAACCTTGATCGCCCTTCAGGGCCTGTGGCGCAGTGTCTAGTGACATCCAATATTCTTAATCGATTTTGATAACCTTTGCAAATGATATTGCGTTATCGCAACAACCGCTTACCATTGATTTCGTTCTGCACAGAAGCATTAGACTTCACTAAGATTTGGATAACAGTAAGTACTCTTTGTACTTTTCCAGTGAAGGTCTGGTAAGTGCTGTGCATCCTATTTCAATCTCTCTTGACAATTTACAGGGATTATGTGTGGTTTCAGCTAATGCTGTTGGGGTAGGGGGGCATAGGTATCATACTTATTACAGCGTAAGTTTCCTTGGATCAATGGAGAGTTCCTTTTATTGCTTTTCTGATATGCGGATGACAACAAATTAGCATAGACTAATCAGCACTTTCTTTTTTCAGTTTTCCGCCACTTTCCACTAGATTTTGGCAGTTCCTAACGAGGCAGTCTTTCATTTGGTTGCACTGAAATATAATTCGGGAAAGGTATGAATCTTTCTAGATATTGGAAAATTATAGAGTGGCACAGTGAATTGTTTATAAGAGGTATTATCTTTTGGCATTAAACCCAACCGATGTTGATAGGCCATAAATAATAGTTTCTTTTATTCATGAGTTTATTTTGCTTTATTTCGGTATTTTTTGAAACTTTATTAAAAAAAAACCCTTTAGAACAGAAGAATTTGTGCTGCAGTATATGGAGATTCAAATAACTATTTAAAGAGTTTTATATACTTGTTCCATTGTTGGAATTGACCATGTGCTCCACCTCCTAAGAAAGAAAGAAAGAAAAAGAAAGTTTAGAACAGAAGAATTTTTGCTACAGTATATGGAGATTCAAATAACTATTTAAAGAGTTTTATATACTTGTTCCATTGTTGGAGTTGACCATGTGCTCCACCTAAGAAAGAAAGAAAAAAAAAAAGAAAGTTTATTATACAGTCTTTAACATTGCAATGGATCATAATTTTCTACATTCACTTGTAAAATCCTTTTCTTACATTCCCCACCGCTCTGATCACAATAGGAACAATGTCTTCCTTCTTCAACTTCTACAATGTTTTTATCTCCATTTTCAAGTCAAGAAGATGGATGAGGAGAGATAACAAAATATCGGGAACTATTATTAACATTTAGAAACTGTATATCATGATATATGTTTGTTTTCTTTTGTCTTATTTTTACAGATGATTCAATTACATTTTCCAAGGATTAATTTGTTCCAGGGAAAATTTAAAAAGAACAATTTGCAACATATTGTGGATGTAAGTTGATATTAATTCAATTTTAACATAGACTTAACTTCCCAAATTTGTTAACATTTCTATACACCGTTTAATGATATCGTGTATATATATCTATATATGCAGATTTGTTGTTGCGTTTTTTAAAAACGATATATGATTAACTTACTTCCTTTACCTTGATGTTCATATTTCTTAGGAAATTGCCTATATTTTTATTAACAAATAATGCTTTTATTTATGATTTTTTAAAACAGTAATCTATGGACATGCATCTTTTGGAACCCTATCCCTCTTCAGCGTAGCATGACTGTCTCTAGGAATTGAACCCCAGACCTTATAGATTACAGTCTGGTGTCTAATCCATTATGCTATGAAACCATAGACAATTTTACTGTTTATTTTTATCGGTTATATTTATATAACTTATATATATAGTCCATGAACTCCTACGAACATAAAAATGTACTGTTTAAAATATATAAATTAACCCTAAAGAACACAATATTGTTTGACTGATACGAAAAATCTTTCCTGTGTAAGTTATTCGATTTGTGATGGGGTTTTCTCTACAGCAATGATGGATGAGGAAACATTTTCTTGTGAATTATGTGGAAGAATATTTTTGCATAAAATAAATTTAAAACAACGATCAAATTCTGAAGACAAACCATCTTTTTGCCAGATTTGTAAATCTTCCCCTACCATGAAATCAGAATTGACAACTCATAACCAAATGCAAGCTAAAGAGAAAATATATACTGGTGAAATATGCAGTAACTCATTTTCAGGGGAAGATAATTTAACTCGAAATATACGAAACGATGGTGAGGAAAAGCTATATTCTTGTGAATATTGTAAGATTTCATTTACCCGAAAATCAGACTTGAAAAGGCACGAGAGAAAACACACTGGAGAGAAGCCATATGCATGTGAAATTTGTGGTAAATCATTTTCACAGAAAGGACATTTAAATCTACATGTCAGAACACATACTGGAGAAAAACCATACTGTTGCAAAATATGCAGTAAAAAATTTTCCAAGAATGGACATCTAAATGAACATATGAAAATACACAGTGGAGAGAAACCATACTGCTGTGAAATGTGTGGGTCTGCCTTTACACAAAAGATTAACTTGCAAGAGCATGAGAGAATACACACTGGGGAGAAGCCATATCATTGTGAAGTGTGTGGAACTTCCTTCACACAAAGTTCTACCTTGCAAACACATATGAAAATGCACAGTGGCAAGAAGGCATATCACTGTGAAGTATGTGGTGCTGATTTCGCAGAAAAATCACACCTGCAAATACATATTAGAATACACACTGGAGAGAAACCATATGCATGCGAAATATGTAGAGAATCATTTTCGCAGAAAACACATTTAAATCTACATATCAGAACTCATACTGGAGAGAAACCATATGTATGTGAAATATGCAATAAGTCTTTTTCACTTAAAAGAACCCTGAATGACCATATGAGAATTCACACTGGGGAAAAACCGTATTCTTGTGAAATGTGTTCTTCCACCTTTAGACACAAGTATACATTACAGAGACATATGAGAATACACACTGGAGAGAAACCATATCATTGTGAGGTGTGTGAGTCTTCCTTTCGACACAGGTCTGCCTTGCTAGGACATATAAGAATACACAGTGGGGAAAAGTCAACATTGTGACGTGTGTGGAAATTAGTTTATACAGCTGTCACGCTTGGAAAGACATAAGAGAATGCACTAACAGAATACCAAGGTCTTATGCATGACATTAAAAGAAACTTGAATTTTAAGGACATCTCTATCATTCCGTTTATTATAAGAGCAACTTGACCCACAAAAAAGAATGTCAAAACCTCTCTGGCAATATACTCGGTGAATTAAGTGCAAGATAGATTCAAACAACTGCACTTAAAGGGATGGTCAGAATCTTAAAAAGATCTCTCGGTTGAAATACACTGAGTTAGTGGGTAATTTTTTGGGATCTCTAGCTTAAACAAATTGATAAGAAAAATAAAAAAAAAACAGTTATGTGTGTGTGTTTGTATGTCTGCCAAAAACCCTTGACACACGCAGCAAACACTAACAAAATTAAAATTTTTAGAAAAATCTAACTTTCTGACGACAAATATCCAAAAATTGGCACAAACATTAATTCTTTCATCGTCAACTGGATCCTTCTTTGCAAGGAGGGGTCAGTTTTGTGTCGACATTTTTGCAAAGTCATTCTCAGCGTATGTTTTAAATGCATCATTTCGAAGGCCCATAACGTCATAAATGCTACCGCTAATATTTATATATTATAAATATGTATTTGAACACATCAAACTATCAAATTTTATCTTATAAGAAAAACTAATTACAATTTCATAACGGAAAATATGAAAATATCCAAAGAGCATTTTAGGCACATTTTTTTTGAGGTGGCTTATTTTTTTTTAATATTAATTCATCAAGCTGAGACCTACTTACAGGAAATCATCAAGCTAAGTTTATGGATTTTTTTATTTTTTAAATATAAAAAATGCATAATATATTTTCTTTTTTTCACCCCCTTTTTCTTTTAGATTTACAGGTTCAAGCCTGGCTATGGCAGCTAATTCTTTTGTGCTCGCATGGATACTCACTGCTATTTTGATTTTTTTTAAAGGGTTGGTGAATTTTTTTTTTATTCTTTGCTCTCACACAGGTACTGTCTTGATTAAAACATTAAACAAATTAAAAAAAACAGTTATGTATCTTTTTTTTTTTACATAGGCATCACCACATTATCAAGGCCAAGAGGCCACTCAAGGATAAGGGTTGAAGAGTGTACAGTAGAAATTGGACATTATAGTAATCATTAGTAATGTAAATTTGGTAAAGTTGATAACTTATATGGAACGGCTCATCAAGAACTTATTTACGTTAGACTTGAAGACAACCATATTGTAGTCAGCCGGAAAGCAGGAAAACGGAAGACAATTCCACAGGCGTGCAGTTCTAAGAAAAAAGCTTTGTTCATGGAATCTACGTTTAGGTTTAGGCACAGATAAAGAGTGGGGGGAATTATTGATAGTGTTTACAGCTAGACGAGTGTTTCTTGTGAAAGTTTGGCGAGGGGGGGCCATAGATTGAAGCTCATTCGAACACTTTCCATGAAAATAACGATACATCAGAGACAAACTCGCAACATCTCTTCTGTGAGATAAAGGTTGCAAGGAAGAGAAAAGGACATCTCCTACGAGGCTACGAAGTCTATTTTGAACTCTATCAAGGCAGGCCAAGTCCTTACTAGCAGCTCCTGCCCAGATGTGGCAACAGTGTTCCATCCTTGGACGTACCTGGCTCTTATATAGATAGAGAATAGCATCAGCAGTGAGATATCTACCGGATCGATAGAAAGATCCGACCATTTTTCCAGCGGCCTTGGCAACAGATTTGATGTACATGTTCCATTTAAGATCAGGAGTAATGGTGTGTATTAGTAGAATATTTATGTCTCATATAGAGATCAAGTGTTATGGTAAATATTTTTTGCAGAAGTGTAAATGAAATATTAGACCTCACATGTGATAAGTGACTGATATGATAAACAATTTGAGAAATATGTAGTAAATCTATAAAAGCAAAAATGTTTGTATGTGTGTTCGCTTTTTCTGTATGTCTACAAAAGTAACTAATGTGATTTCAGGCATTACTATAAATCATTTGGCAAATGTTTTTGTGAACTGTAAAATCGTATTACCTGCTAATGATGGAGGGTATGTGGAAAGTTCAATATAAGCTTAAAAAATATAGATTTACTATATATATTATTTAAGCTTATCCTTATTAACCCTTATCCTTTAGTGGCCTCCGGGCCTTGATAAGTGGTTACTCCTTTGAAAGAAAAAAGATGGGTGCATGAATTCTAATGCCGTAACAAACACTGAAATACAATCTATAAATATAAAAGCAAAAATGTTTGTATGTGTGTTCGATTTTTTATTTTTATGTTATCTTTCGTTATCTTATTTAGACTTGGTCATGTGACCTCCTCACATGACCACGAAAGGAGTAGTGATAGAATTACTTGTTAGCCAATCTGTTGGACCCTTAAAAAGACAAACAGAAACAAGGATTGGCCAATCAATAAATGTTTTATAAATTCCAACAAAGATGCAAAGAGAAGTATATGTGTTCGTATTACACCGCAAGGGAGATAACTCTTAGGATAACATTTTTTGCCCAAGTCCATTTAACCGTATTTTTTTTTTTTATTATTACATTGTATTCTGTTTGTGCATTCTAGTAATACAGGGTGGAACGATACAAGTGTCCCCTTAAAGAAAACAACACTACAGCTTTCAATAAATCTATAAATATAAAAGCGAAAATGTATGTATGTGTGTTCGCTTTTTCTGTGTGTCTACAAAAGGCTTCTTTCAGAGAAGCGGTCAGTCGGTTCACAACTTTTTAACACTTTTTATATCACATATAAATCGTAATATCTCACAGTTAACAACAGAGCTTGACTGTCAATTTAATTTGCTCGACTTCGGGAAGATAAATATTCAACATTTGTCGCTCGCCACATGTAATAAAATTTTGTATTTCTCTTATTTTCATTAACAAAACTGTTTTTTTTATAGAACTTGCTAATTCGTAATTCTATTTTAATGCACCGTTTATTACGCATGCATGTTCTGCAATTCTTACTCTGATGTAAAAACCTCTCATCAGTGTATACTCTGTACTGTGGACGTCATCTGCACCAACAAAGGTTAGCAGTACTACTATAAAATGTGATTGGTTCTACACGAAGCCTTCACCACCATTAACAAATCATCTGATTTCCAAGAACTCACTTGTTGTCGCGGAAGCTCATGTGTCAAAAGTTCATCATATATATATATGTGTGTGTGTGTGTGTGTGTGTATAGTTATATGTGTGTGTTTTTATATATATATGCATGTGTGTGTAAAGATATATGTGTGTGTTTTTATATATATATGCATGTGTGTGTATAGATATATGTGTGTGTTTTTATATATATATGCATGTGTGTATAGATATATGTGTGTGTTTATATATATATGCATGTGTGTGTATAGATATATGTGTGTTTATATATATATATGCATGTGTGTGTATAGATATATGTGTGTTTTTATCTATATATGCATGTGTGTGTATAGATATATGTGTGTGTTTTATATATATATGCATGTGTGTGTATAGATATGTGTGTGTTTTTATATATATATGCATGTGTGTGTAGATATATATACGTGTGTGTGTATAGATATATGTGTGTGTTTTATATATATATGCATGTGTGTGTATAGATATGTGTGTGTTTTTATATATATATGCATGTGTGTGTAGATATATATACGTGTGTGTGTATAGATATGTGTGTGTTTTTATATATATATGCATGTGTGTGTAGATATATATGCGTGTGTGTGTATAGATATGTATGTGTTTTTATATATATATGCATGTGTGTGTAGATATATATGGGTGTTTTTAGATATATGTGTGTGCGTGTGCAGATATATGTGTGTGTGTATATATGTGTGTATGTATATATATGTGTGTGCGTATGTGGATATATATGTATGTGTGTAGATATGTGTGTAGATATATTTATATATATGTGTGTGTAGATATGTGTGTAGATATATATATTTATGTGTGTGTGTAGATGTATATGTGTGTAGATGTATATGTGTGTAGATGTATATGTGTGTGTGTAGATATGTGTGTATAGATATATATATGTGTGTGTTTGTAGATATATATGTGTGTATATGTGTATTCTTTCATAAATATTTCATTTTTATTCATTCGCTACAAAGATAACATAAATTGTTTGTGTAGTTCTTGGCTATCTCCTAAGATGCTATCATTGTTTAAAAACGACCTCTGTTAATAATCAGAACTATGTCACATTCGCCCTTCTGGTTCAGAAACTATTGAGAAATAAACATTCTAGAGCTGAGAAGAATGGTGTTTCAACTGATAAGAAATGAATGTGTGGTTCAACACCAATTCACAGTTGCACTACGGAGTCTGGTTAGAGCAATTGGAACCATGTAACCATGTAAGAGGACGCCTGTTTGTTGCGCCTGGTAAAAATACATCCTAAAACTCAACCTGGTAGAGTTTACTGCTGTGATGAAAGACCTTAGCCTAATTGAAAGCAAACATGTAGTGCCAAGCATGCATGGAAGCACACAAGTGTATGAGTTGAGCCTATCTGCGGTGAAAAGTGAATCGAGGACCTTTGCGTGAAAACAAATATATATATCTATGTATGTATGTATTTTTTTTTCCTGTAAGAACACATGTTGCATATGCATACTGACTCCCTTTGCATCTATCACTGGTTGTCCAATATACTAATCGGAAGGCAAGCATATGAGAGATGTTAAGATGAAGATGTTACATCTTAACAAAAATCCAAGAACTTACAATAACATTGGTTCGATAATACTACCACATTGTTGTCCACCTGATATGAGCGTCCTTTCAAATCTGCGATCCCATGTAGATTAACTTAAGGACGGTGCTGTCACTTGTGAAAACATATATATATAGGGTGTCCATAAAGTTCGTGTGCACTTTAAAAAAATTATAAATGTATTACTTTATTCCGCAACTTGAACAATTAAACTTGAAAGATGATACAGTGCTTCAACAAGATGGAGCTCCTTGTCATTTTGCTCGGCGTGTTAGACAGTTTCTAAATCAGGAATTTCCTAACAGATGGATCCGAAGGGATGGATCATTTCATTGGCCTCCACGTTCGCCAGATTTGACTCCATTAGATTTTTTTATGGGGACATGTGAAAACAATTGTGTATGCAACCAAACCTAGTTCATTAGAAGATTTGAAAGCTAGAATAACTAATGTGATTTCAGGCATTACTATAAATCATTTGGCAAATGTTTTTCGTGAACTGCAAAATTGTATTACCCTTTGTATTGCTAATGATGGAGGGCATGTGGAAAGTTAAATAAAATTTCAATAAAAGCTTAAAAAATATAGATTTACTTCTTTCAAATCCATTTTACAGATTATTTCTATTACAAATACAAATAAAGTTATAAATTTTTTAAAGTGCACACGGACGTTATGGACACCCTGTATATATATATATATATATATATATATATATATATATATATATATATATATGTTATTTAAGCTTATCCTTATTAACCCTTATCCTTTAGTGGCCTCCGGGCCTTGATAAGTGGTGACTCTTTTGTAAAAAAAGATGGGTGCATGAATTCTAATGCAGTAACAAACAAACACTGAAATACACTGGATTATTGTTCCTTTTTTATTTCACTTGTAAACATTTCTTTCTAGCACTGCAAGCGTCATTTGAACTGCTTCATAAAATTAACTTCTAATCTTTTTTGTTTATTTTTTATCATGTGACAATTATTCGACGAAGAATCATAATTATTGATTGTTCATTTTATTGTTACAAAAAGATTATTTTTAATTGAAAAAGAAATCAAACAGGAATAATCATGTGAGAATCCAGTTGTATTTCAAAATGTTTACCTGTATATATATATATATATATATATATATATATATATATATATATATGATGATTGCAACGTCTTGTCAGACGAGTGCCACTTCCTCAGACATTTAAAATCCATGGGCCCAAATGCCTGAGGGAGTATCTATACAAAGATGATGTTACAGAGTCTTAGCTTTGTACGACAGCTAAGTCTCTCTCTCTCGGTTCAAAATGTTGAGATCCAGCAACAAGCAAGAGCAAGATAGCCAGCAACAAATTAAACTGCCGACCAGCTTAATGCGGGTACTGGTCTCCCGCTTTATGGTTTTTTAATCAGAAATTTGCTTCTCCTAGAAAGGTTGCCTTCACCACAGCTTACAGGAGCCCTCTCCACCCCAATACATATATACACACACAAATATACACGGTGCTAGTTGGCCGTTGACCCAGAAAAAGAGTTCATTCGCCCTTTGGAAGGTTTTGTTTTTAATCCTCCAGGGAGACTAGCCGCCCTCCTCACCAAACAAGTCTGGTGGGGGAACCAGTTTAGTCGCCGGTGACCCGACCATGAGGCAGGTAGTACTGGGTTACATGGTACCAGTAGCATATGACATGACCTGACACACATATATATATATATATATATATACATATATATATATACATATATATAGTAAGTTATAAAATACATATGATGATTAAGCTACACTAAATATTCTGCGTTTCATCTACTCTAGTATTGAGCACTTTTGAAGTAAATACTTAAAGTTTACGCATAAATTTATACTTTCGTATATTAATTTTATATGAGTAAATGAAGTAGTTATATATATATATATATATATATATATATATAAAATTTTAGTCATTCAATAAATTAAAAAAAATTATGATGCGAAATGTTTAAATTTCAAATCAAAAGATTTTTATTATTCTATGTAAGACAAAGAATACATTTGAAATATTAGTTAGGAGTTAAAATATTTCAAATGTATTCTTTGTCTTACATAGAATAATAACAATCTTTTGATTTGAAATTTAATCATTTTGCGTCATAAATTTTCAAATTTATTGAATGACTAAAATTTGACTTATTTGCTCTATCTTGTATATCGAGCAATTTTTATTTAGGTGCGATAGAATATTACTGCCAATAATATTTTGTAAAACTTTTAATTACAGGTTTCAATACCAGTTGATTGTTAGACTTATATAGATACATCATGTTAAAGTTATTCAGGAGATATAATCCATGAATGAAAACGAACTTATTAAGAGTACGAACTAAATCAGTGTAGTTTATCTCCTAAAACGTACTACGCTTTTTTTGGTTAATACGTTTCAATAACCTTTAAAGATAATATAAAAAGTAATTGTTATGACGTAATCAAAAATTAACATTTAGAGTGGGGGATCACTTTCAAATTTAATGTAAAATAAACAGCCACTTTGTTTGGTGGCGGAGGAAGGGTGTAAGTTCCAAACATTTTTAAAATATTGCGGAGGAGGTCTTTTCCTTTTTCCCCAAAATATTTGCTTTGACAAAGTCTCACTTATATTACTGAATCAATCAATTGTTTCCTGATATTATTAAGGCTGTTAACACAAAAAAAAATTTAAAAAAACAAAAAAGGGTGGACCTGTACAATACACACTCCCTCCTTGAAAATCTCTAAAGTTTTTAAATCTTGTCCAAGTTTTTCAAAAGTTTTCAGTTTTAACATAAATGATTTCTATCGTTTTCTGCAGAGTTGGCATATAAAATGTTCTATTATTATTTGAGCTAAAATGATTGCAATTTGAAAGTCAAGATGCACAACTATCGTAATAGATGGCCTGTTGCATAGGGGACATTCATATTGACTAAAGACGGTAACAGGTACATGTAATACAAGATAGACTACGGTGATGAGGGACAGAAGATAGGTATTTATGCAGCAAGCTCATTATATATATATACTAGCAAAAATACCCGTCGTTGACTGGGTTCGAAAACACTCTACAGAAAATGGACTCTGATTTATGAAAGTGTGATAGGTTATGAAAAGGAAGGGTTGTAAAGAGATAGCTTTGAATTTGGGGGTATCAAAACCAAAGCAAAATATGATGAAAGTAAAAATAAAATAGATTAACCCCATAATTTTTTATACAATACCTGTTCACACTGAAACACTTATCACAATATTCTGTGAATCTATATTAAAAATCTTTAGAGATGTTCAACTTTTTGTGTAACAGGTACATGTAATACAAGATAGACGACGGTGATGAGGGAGAGAAAACAGATATTTATGCAGTTTTGGAGTGTTCCTTAACACATAGCGAGGAGAGGGTGATTAGTTCTTTTAACACAGGAGGGAGACAGTCATTACTTATGATGGAGAAGGGGACACATTATTTAAGAACGATGAGAGACAAAGTTCATATTACCTTTTTGCTGTTGAAGGATGACACGACACAGTTTTACAAAAACAGGATAACTTCTTTATTATCGGATCGACTAGTTGAATGATGATGTCTAGGAATTCAAAGTTGATCTACATGATTAAAAATTCTCCCTTCGATTCTAAAGAGACCCTCCTTTTGATCATGTAAGCTCTGTCCCCCCCGACTCTGCTGACTCTGATCCAAACTCAGCTGCCTCCGATCTTCAACTGACTAGCTCCTATATTGAGAATTCATTTTTGCTATGACGTCAGATGTGTGCTCTAAAGATTATCAATGTCACAGTCCCAAATAATTTGAAGATCTGTTGAGCAATGCAATTTGTTTGTGCTTACATGGGTACTCATAGCTATTTTAATTTTTTATGTGTTTTTTTGTTTGTTTCTTTGCGCACATGGGCACTCGCTCGAGTAAAACATTTTTTTAGTTTCTTTGCATTTGCACAAATTTTTTTTTGTTTCTTTGCGTCCACATGGGCACTTGCTCGATTAAAACATTTTTTAGATCTTTGCATTTGCACAAAATTTTTTTGTTTCTTTGCGTCCACATGGGCACTCGCTCGATTAAAACATTTTTTAGATCTTTGCATTTGCACAAAATTATTTTGTTTCTTTGCATCCACATGGGCACTCGCTCGATTAAAACATTTTTTAGATCTTTGCATTTGCACAAAATTTTTTTGTTTCTTTGCGTCCACATGGGCACTTGCTCGATTAAAACATTTTTTAGTTTCTTTGCATTTGCACAAATTATTTTTTGTTTCATTGCGTCCACACGGGCAGACGCTCGATTAAAACATTTTTTGTTTCTTTGCGTCCACATGGGCACTTGCTCGATTAAAACATTGTTTTGTTTCTTTGCGTCCACATGGGCACTTGCTCGATTAAAACATTGTTTTGTTTCTTTGCATTTGCGCAAATTGTTTTTGTTTCTTTGTGTCCACACGGGCACTCGCTCGATGAAAACATTTTTTTAGATTCTTTGCATTTGCACAAATTATTTTTTTGTTTCATTGCGTCCACACGGGCAGACACTCGATTGAAACATTTTTTTTTGTTTCTTTGCGTCCACATGGGCACTCGCTCGATTGAAACATTGTTTTGTTTCTTTGCGTTAGTGCAAAATTTTTTGTTTCTTTGCGTCCAAACGGGCACTCGCTCGATTGAAACATTTTTTTAGATTCTTTGCATTTAGATTCTTTGCATTTGCACAAATTATTTTTTTGTTTCTTTGCATCCACACGGGCACTCGCTCGATTAATATATTTTTTTTGTTTCCTTGCATCCACATGGGCACTCGCTCAATTAAAATTTTTTTGTGTGTATTTGCATCCACACAGGCACTCGTTCGATTAAAACATTTTTTTAGTTTCTTTGCATTTGCACAAATTTTTTTTTGTTTCTTTGCGTCCACATGGGCAATCGCTCGATTACAACATTTTTTTTTTGTTTCTTTGCGTCCACACAGGGACTCGCTCGATTAAAATATTTTTTTGTTTCTTTGCGTCCACACGGGCACTCGCCTGATTAAAATATTTTTTTGTTTCTTTGCGTCCACACGGGCACTCGCCTGATTAAAATATTTTTTTGTTTCTTTGCGTCCACACGGGCACTCGCCTGATTAAAATATTTTTTTGTTTCTTTGCGTCCACACGGGCACTCGCCTGATTAAAATATTTTTTTGTTTCTTTGCGTCCACACGGGCACTCGCCTGATTAAAATATTTTTTTGTTTCTTTGCGTCCACACGGGCACTCGCCTGATTAAAATATTTTTTTGTTTCTTTGCGTCCACACGGGCACTCGCCTGATTAAAATATTTTTTTGTTTCTTTGCGTCCACACGGGCACTCGCCTGATTAAAATATTTTTTTGTTTCTTTGCGTCCACACGGGCACTCGCCTGATTAAAATATTTTTTTGTTTCTTTGCGTCCACACGGGCACTCGCCTGATTAAAATATTTTTTTGTTTCTTTGCGTCCACACGGGCACTCGCCTGATTAAAATATTTTTTTGTTTCTTTGCGTCCACACGGGCACTCGCCTGATTAAAATATTTTTTTGTTTCTTTGCGTCCACACGGGCACTCGCCTGATTAAAATATTTTTTTGTTTCTTTGCGTCCACACGGGCACTCGCCTGATTAAAATATTTTTTTGTTTCTTTGCGTCCACACGGGCACTCGCCTGATTAAAATATTTTTTTGTTTCTTTGCGTCCACACGGGCACTCGCCTGATTAAAATATTTTTTTGTTTCTTTGCGTCCACACGGGCACTCGCCTGATTAAAATATTTTTTTGTTTCTTTGCGTCCACACGGGCACTCGCCTGATTAAAATATTTTTTTGTTTCTTTGCGTCCACACGGGCACTCGCCTGATTAAAATATTTTTTTAGTTTCTTTGCATTTGCACAAAATCTTTTTGTGTCTTTGCATCCACACGGGCACTCGCTCGCTGAAAAAAATTTTTAGTTTCTTTGCATTTGCACAATTTTTTTTTGTTTCTTTGCGTCACCACGGGCACTCGCTCGATTTGAACATTTTTTTTATTTCTTTGTTTCCACACGGGCACTCGCTCGATTAAAACATTTTTTAGGACTTGGTTTCTCAATAGCTTTACTATAACACTTCTCCAGACCCAGCCAATGCCGGGTACCATCACAAGTTTATCAATAAAGAAAAAAATTACACAATCTGTTCTTTGTATTATTATTCATCGGACTACTGTTCTCATCTTGAGTATGATTTTCTCAACTTTTCGGTCGATCTAACCTCCGACCTTCTTCAGGTGTATCTTTTTTTTGTACATGCGGGTCACCACTTATCCAGGCTTGAAGGCCACTCAGGGATAAGGGTTTTTGTGTGTACAGTAATCAGTGAGATAGTATTGTAGTAATCATTAGTATTGGGGGTTTTGATAGTGTCTTACTTAAGGGGGCGGTTCGTCAGGAGGTTGTTTATGTTTGACTTTAAGACGTCCAAGTTTTAGTCAGGTGGGAAACAGGCAAGCGGCAGGGAGTTCCACTGGCATACAGTTCTAAGAAAGAAGCTTTGCTCATGGAATCTACATTTGGATTTAGGCACAGATAGAGAGTGGGGAAAATGATTGACAGTAGTTTGAGCCAGACAGATGTTTCTCATGAAAGATTGGTGAGGGGGGACGAGGGATTGGAGCTCAGACGAGCACCTGCCATGGAAATAACGATAAAACAAAGACAGGCTTGCAACGTCTCTTCTGTGGGAGAGAGGTTGCAAGGTAGAGAAAAGTGCACCCTTCACTAAACCACAAAGTCTATTTGGTACTCTGTCAAGGCAGGATAGGCTGTTTTTAGCAGCTCCTGCCCAGATGTGGCAGCAGCACTCCATCCTTGGACGTACTTGGCTTTTATACAGATAGAGAATTGCATCAGTTGTGAGAAATCTTCTGGGGCGGTAGAAGGATCCCACCATTTTCCCAGCGTCCCTGGCAACATATTTGATGTACGTGTTCCATTTCAGATCAGAGCATTGATGATGTAAAGATAGAAGCTTGGTTTTAGATGAATTAAAAGTGACCAGCCACCTCTTCCCCCATTGTACCACATGCTCAAGATCAGAGGAGAGAGAATTAAAGAAAACTTTGTCATCTACAGCCTTTGATGTGTTGCCATAGATGGTCGTGTCATCAGCATAGATATCAACGAATGATTTAAGTATGTGTTTTGGGAGATCATTGATGTAGATCAGGAAGAGAGTTGGGGCCAGCATGGACCCTTGGGGGACTCCAGCATTAATACTGTGGGCCTCTGATTTCTGCCCATCAACCACTACTCTTATGAACCTATCAGAGAGAAATGATTTAACGATTGAGAAAGCATTTCTAGTAATGAACTCGGGAATATTCCTGTCGAACTTGGGAGTTTGGATGGAATTTCGAGCGGAACCCTTTATTTACTTCACAGGGGTAGCATGCTCTTGTTCCATCAGCCATGACTGGATAGAGGTCCTAAGTAATTCACAAATGTATATTTCGGTCGCCCACACTGAGGATTGAACCTTCAACCTTCAGGAGAATATCACTTTTACAATTGATTTTTCCAAGTACTCTAACCACTGCGCCATGGGTCCTTGCGAACTTAGGACCTCTATCCAGTCATAGCTGATGGAACAAGATCATGCTACCCCGCTCGAAATTCCCTTCAAACTCTCGAGTTTGACAGAAACATTCCCGAGTTTGACAAGACCAACCTGAAGAAGGTTGTATCGACCGAAACGTTGTGAACATCACACTCAAGATGAGAACAGTAGTCCGATCAATAATAATACATATAACCAAACCTCATCTCCAAAATTCACAAATGTAATACACAAGTGTTCTCACTCATATATGAGTTTGGGTCTTGTTCATATTCAAAGATAACATTGGGAATTACCAAAGTTTTATAAATTTTTTTGACATAAAACTATCTTGGAGAGAGAGTATACATCTATGTTACAGCAGTTTGTATGAAACAAACATTTAGTCACAGCTATCATTGTGTTCCCTGTGGATTATTTAGGACCTCTATCCAGTCACAACTGATGAAACAAGAGCACGTTCACCCCTGGAAGTAAATAAAGGGTTCCGCTCAAAATTCCATCCAAATTCCCGAGTTCAACAAGATACACCTGAAGAAGGTCGGAGGTTATATCAACCGAAACGTTGTGAAAATCACACTCAAGATGAGAACAGTAGTCCGAAGAATCCTAATAATATGAATAACCAATCCTCATCTCAAAAATTCAGAAACGTTAAATTTAATTATATTTCCGAGTAAACAACCACAGCATAATTCATAAGAATGTATTTTTTTCCTCCGGTGTGTGATCTCACGTTTAATTAAAGTTAATGAATTCCATTTGTCATAGGAATATATCTTTCTCATTGATAGGAATTAATATGGAGTTTTTTCATTGTAGTTTTCGAGTTGGTATATCATTCAAACATGATTTTACTAAAGCAATCAACAATTATATTTTTGTATCATAGTTTGTTTTGAAAAATGGTGCATTAAATTTGACATTTGTTTAAATAAGATAATTGCATTCAAGAGTTGTAAATTTTTTTCAAATATGGCAAAAGTTTTCTCCAATTGCAGGATCCAGAGAAATATTTCTTTGTTATAAACTTCGGTTTTATTTTCCATAGAAAATATCTATGCTTATAGTAAATCCCGAAGAAACTAATTCAGAAACAACAATCTGTTCTCTTCAGATTATTTGATTTCTGTGAGAAAGTTGTGCATTTTCTATTAATTCTTTTAATGAGTTGAAACATGATAAAAGAAGATTTTCAAAGCACACCAGTAGAAGTAGTTTTCAGAAAAGCAGTGACACTACCTGGACAATATTTTAGTCAGAAAACAGACATTTCACCCACAACTACATTTGTCATAGAGTTAAAACACAAAATGTATTTTCTCAATTTTACACCCATCAGGAGGGCTGACAAACAAGCTTATATTCCGAACGACCTCCACACTTGCAAATATGTATATATCAGGTATGACGCAATAAAAAACCACTTTGTCGAAATTACTCAGAACCATACCAAGTTTTGGACAGGTGTAAAAAAATATTTTACTGTCCTGCGAAAAGAAAGGAAAGATAACATTGCGATTGAGCAAATCAAACCAGCATGCATTGAGATATACCCACAGACAATTTCCCCACCAGAACAAACTCCCATGAACCAAGAGAGTGTAGCAGAAAAAGATACAAACCCCAAACCTACGACAAAAACCAGTAGGAGAGTCCACTGGCCAAGATATTTGAAGTAATACATTGCATAGTGAAAAATATTCATATCTTTTCCAATCTGGGGTTAGTATTTGTGCAGTTAAACACCCTTTAAAAAAATGCATTCAGTTCTTGTTTACATAAATACATAAAACTCCAATTATGTGCGCAAAAAGAAATGACTGGATTTCAGACACACAAAGATTTCACGTAAATTCTGTGGGGAAGAAAACTTAAAATGTATTTTGTTCGACGGACGTAGTTGAAAGCACCCCATGTGACAGACGTGCAATTTTAACCGATCAACGCTCAAAGAAAGACGTCATTTTCAATCTTTTTTTACAATTTGTCCTGAAGCCTCTCAAAATATATATATAAACGATGAGCGGACTCATCTCATCCTTTTTTTCTCTTTCTCTCGTCAATGTCTTCATGATGAAACACACCTATTAGCACGTACACATGCATGCACAGAGAATAATAGACTTTCAACTGCATGCAGCCACATTTATTTTTGTCTTTCTTTCTCATATTACACAAGAACAAGGCCGATAGCCATTAGTCGCGTGCTCTCATGTAATGAATGAATGCGTGAATGTACGATTGACATGAAATTCTTAAAGATAAACTAAAATGACCGAAAAATGGGCTGAAACGACTTAAATAAATAAAAAGTAAATGACTTAGAATGACTTTAATGAACTAAAGGATGAATTGAATGACCTTACGAATGACTTAAATGCTTAAAAAATAACTGGAATTCTTCAAAAACAACTTGAATGATCTGGAGAATGACTTGAATGGCTTTGAGACTGACTGGTTGTAAAGTAGGTAATCATTTTACATTAAATTAATACAGAAAAGTGATCCCCACTTTATATTACAAAGTTACAAACATAAATACAGCATGTAGTAAGAACAGATACTACACATTGATCTTGGTCAAAAGGCCAAAAAAAGCTAAGAACAGAATCTATTGACAACAGTCCTTTGATCTTAACCAAAAAGGCCAAGCACAAAAGTGTTACGGACAGACCGACCAACCGACCGAGTGACTTATAGAGTCGCTTACACGCGACTAAAAAAACGAGAAATCTTGTTTTCTTTTTTTCTTTTTCTGTCGATCCATTGGATAACTTTAACACATATTTTCGGACACATAAAATAATGTTTCGTTTTACTAGGTGTAACAGAAGCCGCCATTAAAAATGTGTGATAAGAACGTGAATAATTCAACTTTCGAAGCTTATAACTACTTGAAAAATGTGATTAAAACCCTCATTTTTTTCAATTAAAGAGGCAAAGATCAAATTAAAAAAAAAATAACCGATTTAATAGCAAATTATTCAATATTTGTTTTTTAAATCGGTTTTCTTTTAAAAAAGATTTAAAGAAAATCAACGAAATTTTATGTACTTCAATTATAAAAAATATATATGAATTCCAAAAAATCACTTACCTATAAAAAATACTATTCAATGGATACTTCCATTGTTCATTGTTAAGAATTTATGCATATTTATACTTATATTCCATGTCCTTTTTAAATAAAATACTTTTATAAACAAGGATATTTAAAAAATGTGAACTCAGATGCTTTCACTGTTCAAATAAAGGGAGATAAAATTCTGATTTTATTCGCATTTATCTTCCAGTGGCTTCAAAGAGCCACAATTAATGTCTTTCTATTGCGTGCTGTAAACCAAAATTAGTATTTTTGGGCCTTCGTAGATAAAAAAAAATGAACACATTCACTTTTGCCGTTATAAAAAAAACACTCGACCGATTTTTTTTATTCTTGTAAAGAAATACATGAATTTTTGATTTAATATATTTAAATTCTTCTTTATTGAGTGGATTTTTTTAATATCTAAAAAAGAAAACATTGAATAGAATAGAAAAAATTGTCGTCAGCATCCAATATGTACTTGACAATCTAAGCATAACATGCTTCCACTTAAAAAAAAATCAACGTGGTTTAAAAAAGGTTTTACACTTTGGACTTTACAGGTAAATTTCTAAAAAAAATACTTCTTTTTTTTATGTTTTAAATTAGAATATTTTATTTATTAATCGACTTCCCCCGTCTTTCCAAGCTTAAACAAATGTAATTCAAACCCTAATGTTTTTGTAAATTAAGGAGCAAGGACCAAGATTTCATTAAAAAAACGTGATAAAAAATGTTTTAAACTTCAGACTTTACCGGTACATTTCTAAAAAACACCACTTTTTTGTTTAAAATTAGAATATATTATTTATTGATTATTTATCTTCAATTTGTGATATATAAAACTTTGGTGAGTAAATTAGTTATTTACTTTTTAATAGACATTTCAAAATGGGGAGGGTGTGAATTAATTCGACCCATTGTCTTTCCAAGCTTATAACTACTCAAAAAATGTAGTTCAAACCCTATTTTTTTTTCAATTAAAGAAGCAAGGACCAAGGTTTCATTAAAAAAACAACAGCGTCCAATATGTACTTGACAATCTAAGCATAACATATGTTTCCACTAAAAAAAAATCAATGTGGTTTAAAAAAAAAAGGTTTTTACACTTTGGATTTAAATTTCTAAAAAATACTTCTTTTTTTTCATGTTTTAAATTAGAATATTTTCTTTATTGATCGATTCCCCCCCCCGTCTTTCTAAGCTTATAACTACTCGAAAAATGTAATTCAAACCCTATTATTTTTGTAAATAAAGGAGCAAGGACCAAGGTTTCATTAAAAAGAAAAAACGTGATAAAAAAGAAAAAAAAATTAAACTTCAAACTTTACAGGTAAATTTCTAAAAAAACACCACTTTTTTGTTTAAAATTTGAATATATTATTTATTAATTTTTTTTATCTTCAATTTGTGATATATAAAACTTTGGTGAGTAAAAAAATTATTTACTTTTTAATAGACATTTCAAAATAAGGGGGCGTGAATTAATTTGACCCCCTGTCTTTCCAAGCTTATAATTACTCAACAAATGTAGTTCAAACCCCCTTTTTTCGATTACAGAAGCAAGGACCAAGGTTTCATTAAAAGAAAACAAACAAACAAAAAACAATGTGGTTAAAAAAAAGGTTTCAAACTTCGGACTTCACAGGTAAATTTCTAAAAAACACTACTTTTTTTAAAATGTAAATATATTATTTATTGATCTTTTATCTTCAATTTGCGATATATAACACTTTGGGTGGTAAATTATCAAAATTTTAATAGACATTTCAAAATGGGTGGGGGTGAATTAAAAAAAAAACGTTCGTCTAAAATATTATATTTGATTTATTGGAAAGAGCATTAAAATTTCACATTGACCTTGGAAATATCGTAGAAATTGAACCAATAGAAAAATTTTGATAGATTTTTAAAGTTTAAAAATTGAAAAATATTAAACTCGTAAAATTCAGTTGATTTCATTACGTTAAAAAAATGGCTGCTTTAAGCGGCGTCGACACTTTGTAAACACTGTTTGTTTTTAAATAATAATTATAGTTTATTTTGGAAGTATATTTCTTAATGTTGCAATGTTTTTTACTTTTGGGGCACTGCAATATTCCTAATATAAAAAAAATTGCCGACTGAAGTTGATGGAGTGAAAATAAAAACATCAAAAAACTTTAATTGCAACGACGTACACAGGAAAAAATGACAAACTATCAAAACAAGATACCAGAAAAAAAGGCCATGAAAATCCTATTACTGGTGCATTGTGACTTGAACGGTCCCGTGGAACCGATGGCCAGAGAACATTATAGATATATGTTGAATTTCGTAGATGACCATTCAGGTTTAATAAGGGTGTACGTTTTAAAGAACCAATCTGATACCCTGCTAGCAACTAAAAAATATTTAGCCAACATGGCTTCCTATGGTGAAGTGTATTTGCTCTGACAGTGGTACGGAATTGTTTTTATTATTATTATTATTATTATTATTATTATTATTATTATTATTATTATTATTATTATTATATATTTTTTTGTGTGGAGAAAAAGTGATTCAATCGGACCTGAGTACTAGGTGTATCAGAATTTTTGTAGGAATTTTTGACACCTCTAACACGAAATTGCGAATAAAATATAAAAAAAACTCGTCATTTCTCTTTTAAAAGTGGGTTGTTCATTTTCTTTATGGATTATACTTCCAAAATAAACTATTAAAGTTGTATAAAAAGTAATAGAAATATTATTTTTTTAATTTAAAAAAAACAGTAATGAAATTAATTGAATGTTACGAGTTCAGTATTTTTCAATTTTTTAACTTTAAAAATCGATCAAAATTTTTCTATTGATTCTATTTTTACGATATTTTCAGGGTCAATGTGAACTTTTATGCTATTTCCAATAAACCGAATATAATATTTTAGACAAACTTTTTTTTTAATTCACGCCCCCCCCCCCATTTTCAAGTGTCTATTAAAAAGTAAATAATTAATTTACTCACCAAAGTTTTATATATCACAAATTGAAGATAAAAGATCAATAAATAATATATTCAAATTTAAAACAAAAAAGTAGTGTTTTTAGAAATTTACCTGTAAATCCGAAGTTAAAAACCTTTTTTTTAAACACGTTGTTTGTTTTTGTTTTTTTGTTTTTTTTTTGTTTTTTTTTTGTTTTTTTAATGAAACGTTGGTCCTTGCTCCTTTAATTGAAAAAACAATTGGGGTTTGACTGACATTTTTCGAGGAGTTATAAGCTTAGAAAGACAGGGGGTCGAATTAATTCACGCCTTCCATTTTGAAATGTCTATTAAAAGTAAATAATTTACTCACCAAAGTTCTATATATCACAAATTGAAGATAAAAGATCAATAAATTATATATTCAAATTTATAGCAAAAAAAAGTAGTGTTTTTTTTGTTTTTTTTTAGAAATTTACTCGTAAAGTCCAGAGTTTAAAACTTTTTTCTTTTTTAAAACACATTGTTTTTTGGGTTTTTTTTAAATGAAACATTGGTCCTTGCTCCTTTAATTAAAAAAAAAATAGGGCTTGAATTACATTTTCGAGTAGTTATAAGCTTGGAAAGACGGGATGGAATTACTCAATATTTTAACGAAATTTCTGACACACCTACCTGAGTACAATAACAAAGTATAAAGGTAATATTCAAAGAAATGGTTTTAGAAATCATATTTCCGTCTCAGTGAACTAAAATGACACTTATACTTTATCAAATGTTTTAAGTGTTTTTTTTTATTTTCCTGTTATTAAATAAATGTTTGTTTCTGATATGTCCCGCGAAAGAAATAAAATAACAATTATAATATTAACAGAACAATGGACTCAGTATCTGATTTACGATCAACCCCCCCACACACACACCTGGAAATAAATTAATGCTAATGTAAGAAATTCTGCAGAAATAATTAAGCTCTTTATTGGACGGTTTCTCCGCCCATGGATTCGTTTGAACCAATCAAATTGCATGTTATAACTAACTGCTGAGAATTCCTTGGCGCCAAAATTACCTTTTCAGATCAGAATATAAAAAGACGCTGAGTTGGACATGGATTTCTCACTCAGATCGAGGCAGAGAAAAGTACTTTGTTGCTTTTGGGACGTTTTAATGACCAAATGTGCAGCGGAACATTATCATTGCAATTACCAATGTCCTTATGTAGGGCGAATTATATTTGCATGATCGTGCTACAAATTAATGCCTGTCAAGACGAATTTAAGATCTATGGTTAAACCTGCTTGTTCATGTGGATGCCTGACTAGCAGTATCCATCTTGGAAGATACCTCAACACTTTGGCCTTTTGGTCAAGATCAAAGTGTAAGACACAGGCACCTCCCTCCTCAAACAAGAGGAAATTACAAGAGTCTGAGGAGGAGGTAGTGTCTGAGGAAGAGGAGGCAACGGCAGCTCCGGTAAAACTGAGCGCGACAGAAATCAGGAGGGCCAGAAGGAGGGAAAGCAGAAAGACTCGTGCTGACCCCCCCCCACCCCCACTGAGAAAGACACAGCAACAGTCCCGCAAGTTGAGCCCCCTGTCACCCCACTACCTCAGCAGCCCGAGCAACCATCCCCCTCCCCAGATCTCCCCAAAGCCCCCAGAAACCCTTCACCACCCCCACCCTGTGATAAACCACCTCAGGAAGGAACTGATACAACTATCCCCACTCCACCCCCCTCCCCTCTCCCCCAACCTAAAAGCCCCCCTTCCCGACCAATGGCAGTTCGCACGGAACGGACCAAAAAACTACCTTTCCTGCCAGGAGGTAGAATTTGCGAACTCGACCCCCACCTACCAATACCGGACTTTAAAGGGCAGCAGAAGGTCCGCTACAACAAGTTGAGGAGTCTGGGGCATGTGGACGGTGACAGCGTCGCGGATCCTACCAAGTTCAAGGATGCGCCCATGTTGACCACTTTTGTTAGGATCAACAAGGACTCTAGAACACAAGCCCTCTGGGCCATGATCAAAGCAGCGAAGGATGCGATCCCGGGCCAGCAGCTGGTGGACAGGGACCATCCTTCACTGAACAATTTCTTTTTCAAGTGCGAGGGCAGAGTCCCTGTGTATATAGACCCCTCATTCTACAGGGCACTTAAACTAACCTTCCCCCTGGACGTGGGAGGTGTGGCCAAGGACGGAGTACCCTCAGCAGACTTACTTACCGGCAGCCTCGGCCAGGCCTGCCACGTCCTCACTGCCAAGGATTTCAGACCCGTCTGTGACACTGAATAAGGTAAGTGAACATGGCTTTGAACTTGGCTACATTGAATGTGAGGGGCATCAGGTGTCAAAGCAAGGCCTCGCGCGTTGTGAGAGACTTGGTGTCCCTTAAGGTAGATATTGCCGCTATCCAGGAGACCCACTTTGTTTGTGACGGGGATTGTCAGGTGCTGGTGAACGATTACGATGTTTACTCAGCATATGGCAATACTTATAGTCGTGGAATCTCCTTGCTAGTGAGTCGCACCATGTCAGCGTCGGTGAATGTTGTTCACGCAGGCGAGGACGGGCGGCTAGTTGTTGTTGATGTTGCCGTTAATAGTAGTGTTTTTCGGATTGTCGCTGTTTATGCTCCCAATTCTGCTGTAGAGAGGGCATCCTTTTTTCGATGGTTGGAGGGCTTCTTAGTGGATCCGGAACGGTTAGTTCTAATGGGTGATTGGAATGCAATCCTTGATCCCAAAATAGATAAGGTCGGGGGGACTAGTGGGTCGGTGCGGTGTGACAGCACTCTGTTCGACCTGATGGCCTCGTGCGATCTCGTCGACAGATTCCGTCTGGATCATCCGGGGCGGGAGATGTGGACGTGGCATCCTGTAACGCCTTCCCATCCGAGTACTTACTTGGATTGGATGTTAGTTAGAAGAGGCGACGTAGACTTTCTATCGTGCCCCACGTTCCACTTGTTAGGACACTCGGACCATAAACTCGTTATGGCCCGTTTGAACTTAAGTGCTAGGCCTAAACTAGCCGGATACTAGAAGTTCAACAGCACCTTGTTGGAGTTGGAGGACTACCGGTTGAAGCTTACAGAATTAATTCAGCGGGCTTTAGTGGGGGCGGTTACAGGGAGTAAGTGGTGGGTTAGTCTTAAGGTCAAAATTAGGCGCTTCTCTGTCCAATACAGCCAACGCCTCGCATTAGATAAGGCTAAGGCAAAGAAGCGCTTAGAGGATAAGCTGACCCAGGCGGTGGAGAGGGGGGATCCCCTAGAGGTAGCACTAGCTAAACAAGACCTCAGCCGCTTGGCTAGCGAGCGGTATGAAGGTCAAGTAGTTAGGGCTAGATTAATGAAAGTTTCCAACGAGGCTGTAAATGTTGACGCTGTTGAGCGTAAGGCTGTTTTAAGGCGCGGTTCGGATGGGTACATTTGTAAAGTACATAACCTGGAAGGACACGCCCTAGTTTTGACTCGGGAGATCTGCGAGGGGTTTCGGGAGCATCTATCGAAGCGCTTCACCCAACTACCCGGACTCAGGGTCGATGAGCTTGGCAGCTATTTGGCTGACTCGCCCCGCCTCACGGCGGCTCGGGCGGCTAGCTGTGATGGTCTTGTTACTGAACATGAGGTCATTACTGCATTGAAGCAGGTCGGCTACAACAAATCCCCGGGGCTTGATGGTTTACCCTACGAGTTCTACTTGAGGCTGTCGCCCATGTTGGTCCCTATTCTGAAGGATATGTTCAACCATTGGTTTGCTCAAGGTTCCATCCCTGGACAGGTGACCAAGGGAGTGATCACATTGCTGAGGAAAGGTCAACGGCATGGTGGGGTGGAAAATTTTGACGATTTTAGGCCCTTGACTCTGCTAAACACAGAGTTAAAGATTTTGGCAAAGATTCTTGCGAATCGTTTGCAGGTTGTCATCACTGACTTGATCGAACCGGACCAGACTTATGCTGTGAAGGGGAGATCGATTCAAGACAATTTGCATTTGATACGCTCGATCATAGAGGGGACAGAAGACGACGCCAAAGCCGCGCTGATCAGTTTAGATCAGTCCAAGGCATTCGATAGGGTCGACCATCGGTTCCTGGGAGCTGTGTAAGAGGCCGCCGGATTTAATCCGGACTTCCGCAAGTGGATCTTTGTCCTATATGATAAGCCGACGGTAGCGGTGCAGATCAATGGTAAGCTGTCGGAGTCATTTGCTGTCTCTCGGTCGGTGCATCAGGGTTGTCCGCTGTCGCCTCTGTTGTACGTCCTGGCATTGAAACCCTCCTTCGCAAGTTAAGGGACGAGGCGGCTACACCAGTCCTGTGTGGAATAGCCCTCCCTGGAGGCACATGAGCCAGGGTTTCCGCGTTCGCTGATGACGTCACCGTGTTCGTGTCTTGCCACACGGACGTTCAAGCGGTGGTTGAGGCGCTCGCTCGATACGAAGAAGTCACAGGGGCCATCTTCAACCGCAGCAAGTCTGTCGGCCTGCGGTTGGGGGCCTGGACCAGGGTAAACTCGCTTCCAGGTATTTTCAGCTGGACCGATGGACCGGTCCGTATTCTTGGTGTCTGGTTTGGACCAGGACTTCAGCTGGAAAAGAATTGGTCGGAAGTATATGGCAAGGTCAAATCATCGGTGAAGACTTGGATTGGAAGGAAATTGTCCTTGAAGGGTCGGGCGGAGGCGTGTGCTACATACGTCTTTCCGCTCATCCTTTACCTATTGTCTGTACTTCCTCTCCCTGCAGAACGACTAACCCGCTTGCAAGGGCGCCTCGATTCACTATTGTGGAACGATGGTAAGCATTATGTCTGCAGAGAGGTCTGTGTCCAGAGGCCGAGCGAGGGAGGCCTGGGTCAGCCCAGTCTCTTGTGTCATAGAAATGCCGAGGGATTGGCTTTCCTGGGTCGTTCGCTTGAAGAAGACGCTCCTTGGGTCCCTGTGGTTGAGAATGCGTTTCCCAATCTCAAACCCAACCCCTCGGTAGAAGGTCGTCGTAGACCAAGGGGGGAGTCTAAGTTCTTCTCCGAATGCCGGACCGCTCTTAGAGCTTTGCCGGGGACCAGTGTCCTCGATCAGCCAAGAAAGAAACTATATCGGGAGCTAGTGGAGGGGACCGCGAAGGATCCACTTTGTAGGTGGATGGGATGGTCGATGGAGGTTGTCCGTTCTCATTGGAGTTGGGCGCCGGGACGGAAGATTCTGAACAACTCGGAATTTTCCCTCACCTGGCGACTGGTCCGTAACATGCTGCCCCTTCTCGACGAACTCTGCCAGTATAAAGAAAATACGAGCGGCTTCTGTCCGCGCTGTGACGAACGCGAGCCTGAAACGATCGGGCACGCGTTTTTTAGTTGCAGCCGGATACAGCCCTTATTGGAGTACGTCGAGGGGGTAACGGCTCACATTAATGCCGAATGTCCGCTCGATCTTGACAAAGGTTTTTTGTGTACAACATGGAGCCGCCGTTCCTCAGGGAGGAAAGAATGGTTGTCCTGGCGATCCTGGCAGTAGCGCGCATGGTGATTTGGATCACGCGCCTCAAGTTGGTCTGCGAAGGGACATCTGTTCCGGATTGGGATCTGATCGTTTACTTTAAACATCTGCTTAAAGTAAACATCAGATGCGATTGAAGGAGGTTGCCTAGAGTGGAATTTGACAAGAGGTGGGTGCACAGCACTAGTTTGTGCATCCGTCGAGGAGCCAAGTTTCAATATGTGTTCTCTCCTTAAGCATGGCACGGGCGGTGCTGGGGCCTTCGGAACCTATCCCGCTTAGGTTCTAGCTAAGAAAAACTTAAGAAGACTCTTGACTGGTGGTATAAATGAGATCCTGTTCCTGATTTTATTTTTTGGTACTAGAGAACCTCCGAGTCTGCCCATCCCCTTTGTGCCACATCCTTGCTTTTTCAACATCCCCGGTCACTCCCCTACTCAGAGGTCACCTTCCAACCCCCCTCCACCCGTTGCTTTGTTTTCTCCCACTGCCATTAAGATATCTTCCCCAATCCCCATTAGGGATCGCCCTGCTTGTTTTCGGTTCCCCGGAAAACAGTGAGGGGTCTAGTCACCTAGATTAGTACAGGGGGGGGGGTCTCGCTAACAACCCAGTAGGATTTATTTTTTGTTTTTGACATGAACACTTTTAATTAGTTTTTCCCTCTCCACGAGCAATCCTTTTCTTAATTTAAAAACTTTTTTATTTATCAATGAAATTGAACTTTATTTTTTCACACATGCACACACACACACACACACAAAATTAATATATTTAAAAAAAAAAAAATGCATACACAAACACACAGACAACTGTTTATTAATTGTAAATATGGTTTTGATTCTTAAACGCTGGGGATTTATTAGTTTAAGATCCATAGAGTGACTGAGGTATTTTGGTAAATGTTGCCAGTCAAGAGTAAGACTCCAAAGTCTACATTTATTACTTTTTAATCAATTTAGTCAAAAAGACCCTGAACCCTTCCCCTCCCCAATTTCTTGTAGGGCCTTGTGCCTAATTTTGTTGTTTGATAATTTTTTGTTTTTTGTTTATTTACAAAATTTTAAAAGCAATAAAATATATAAACAAGATCAAAGTGTAGTATCTGTTCCGACAGATGCTGCAAAGCTAAGACTAGCAAAGACCAGCTATGACTAGCAAAGACCATATGTGGGGGGTAACCCCACATATCTGACCTTGGTCACTGAAGAGGCAACCCTTCATACCAACAGTTTCTAATCCAGCTCCAACTTCCCTCCTCTCGGGAGCTGGACCCCCCTTTCCCTCCCCCTTCCCCCTATCTCCACATTAAAAAACGGCCTCCTACCTAATTTGCTCAGTGGGGAAGCAAATAAATAAACAAAGTGTAGTATCTGTTCCAACAGATGCTGCAAGCAAAGACCAGCAAAGACCATATGTGGGGGTAACCCCACATATCTGACCTTGGTCAGTGTAGGGATAACCCTACAGACCAACAGTTACTATCCAGCTCCCATTTCCCACCTCTCGGGAGTTGGTCCCCCCTTTCCCTCCCCCTTCCCTCTATCTCCACATTAAAAAAACGGCCTTGTGGCTTATTTGCTCAGTGGGGAAGCAAATAAATCCCCCCTCAACATTTTGGCCTTTTGATCAAGATCAAAGTGTAGTATCTGTTCTTCAGATGCTGCACTTCCATTTTTTGTTCTCTTTCGGTGGAGGATCAGTCCTTCACGACTGAGACAATTTTTTATTTTTGTACCTTTTCTCCACGTTAACAAACGACCTTGGTGTCTAACTCTGTCCCGTGGAGAGGCATCATAAATGAGTACCTCAACACTCCAACCTGCGCACTTCTTCATCAGCGGACTTTCTACCCAGCCTTTATCGAAGACGAACTATGATTCCCTTCAGGGACATTATCAGCCCATAGTGGCAGATAGCTGAAGATGATGCATCTTTTTCAACATAGGTCTTTTTTTACTTTAATAAAATTTACGTTGAAGTTTTAAGGTGAGCCTGTTGTAATTTCTGTTTGGTTTTCTTCCATTCTGCCAAAGGCAAAAACCTTGTGAGAGAAATTCTCACAATACAATAACGCACTCAATATATAGAATCGAAGTCATCACGAGAGCAAACATAAAATTATACCAACGATATATCAGTGGATAAGAACATTATCAACCAAGCGATACCAACGTTATTAAAAGTTAAAATTTCTAAGTTCAAAACACAAGGGATGTAGGTATCAGTGGATAAGAACATTATCAACCAAGCGATACCAACGTTATTAAAAGTTAAAATTTCTAAGTTCAAAACACAAGGGATGTAGGTATCAGTGGATAAGAACATTATCAACCAAGAGATACCAACGTTATTAAAAAGTTAAAATTTCTAAGTTCAAAACACAAGGGATGTAGGTATCAGTGGATAAGACCATTATCAACCAAGAGATACCAACGTTATTAAAAGTTAAAATTTCTAAGTTCAAAACACAAGGGATGTAGGTATCAGTGGATAAGACCATTATCAACCAAGAGATACCAACGTTATTAAAAGTTAAAATTTCTAAGTTCAAAACACAAGGGATGTAGGTATCAGTGGATAAGAACATTATCAACCAAGAGATACCAACGTTATTAAAAGTTAAAATTTCTAAGTTCAAAACTATGCCCCCCCTCGCCAAACTTTCACAAGAAACACTCGTCTAGCTGAAAACACTACCAATAATTCCCCATACTCTTTATATATGCCTAACCCTACACGTAGATTCCATAAACAAAGCTTCTTTCTTAGAACTGCACGCCTGTGCAACTGTCTTCCGTTTTCCTGCTTTCCAGCTGGCTACAATATGGTTGCCTTCAAGTCCAAAGTAAACAAGTTTCTGATGAGTCGTTCCATATAAGTTAATACATTTTTCGAATTTCCATCACTATCGATTACTATATTGACCTTTTGACTGCTGTACACTCTTTAACCCTTATCCTTGAGTGGCCTCTCGGCCTTGATAAGTGGTGACGCCTATGTAAAAAGAAAACAAAAAAACGCAAGGGATGTAGGTGTCGATAATAAGAACATTATCAACCAAGAGATACCAACGTTAATAAAAGTTAAAATTTTTAAGTTCAAAACTATGCCCCCCTTGCCAAACTTTCGCAAGAAACACTCGTCTAGCTGAAAACACTATCAATAATTTCCCATACTCTTTATCCGTGCCTAAACCTACACGTAGATTCCATGAACAAAGCTTCTTTCTTAGAACTGCCCGCCTGCGGAATTTTCTTCCGTTTTCTGCTTTCCAGCCGACTACAGTATGGTTGTCTTCAAGTCCAACATAAACAAGTTTCTGATGAGCCGCTCCCCTTAAGTTTTAAAATTTACCGAATTTCCATTAGTATCGATTATTATATTGCCCTTTTGACTACAGTACACTCTTTAATTCTTATCCTCGAGTGGCCTCCCTGCCTTAATAAATGGTGACGCCTATGTAAAAAACACAAGGGATGTAGGTATGTTTCATACTTTATATAAATCAAAGGAATACTTTGCTAGTTACTACAGCATACTCATAAAACAACATGACAACCGAATACGACGATGACAGCACAGAACACGGAATATATATTTGTATAATAATTAGGGCTGTGACAACAGAATATTCTTTTCATTATTTTGACTCTCAAGTATATATGCGACACAGTAAGACACAGTCAATCAAGAAAGGACCACACCAGTCTATATAAAAACATATAAGATATCAAAATATATATATATATATATATATATATATATACATACTCAAGAGTCAAAACAATGAAAAGAATATGCTGTTGTCTTTTTTTTTTATTCAATTTTCACCCCAAACAAGGCACAGTGCCACTTTGAAGCAGGGGGCTACTATCAGGGACTTAATTAGCAGGGTCATTATGAAGGGAGATGAGTAGAAAGATGTTTGTTCACATTACACTTGAACTTCTGCATATCATTGCAGTTGGGAAAGCAGAATCCTGGAAGGGAGTTCCAAAGACCCGCAGTTCTGGGGAAGAAACTATTGGAGTAAAAGGCTTTCTTGTACCTAGGGATCTCTACTGTAAAGGGATGAGACTTAGTAGCTTGTCGGGTTTGTCGGGGGTAGTTATGTCGGGGAGGTACAAGTGTTTGCAGTTCGTCAGAGCATTAACCATTGAAGTATTTGTAGAACAGGCAGAGAGATGCA
This sequence comes from Euprymna scolopes, assembly GCF_053919585.1. Classification (NCBI taxonomy): domain Eukaryota; kingdom Metazoa; phylum Mollusca; class Cephalopoda; order Sepiida; family Sepiolidae; genus Euprymna; species Euprymna scolopes. The sequence goes on from NC_136527.1 coordinate 21,671,750, forward strand.
ACATCTCGTCGATGGGACAGAGGCTGAAGCCTAGATGACAGTTCAGGACCTATCAGGTTGGCGACTCTCTTTTGAACCCTGTCCAGGAGCGAGAGACTAGTAGCAGATGCACCAGCCCAGATGTGACAACAGTACTCCATACATGGACGAATGGTTGCCTTATAGAGGTATAGGATACTGTCAGGCGTAAGTAGTTTCTAGCAAGGTAGAGGGAGCCAACCTTCCTTGCAGCAGCCTTGGCAATGCTCTCAATGTATCTATTCCAGTTCATATTCCCTGTAAACGTTAGGCCGGAGAGTTTAAAAGAAGTACTTTCAGGTAATGTGTTCTTGGCCATTGCTATTGGTAGTAGAGAAGGTTTCTTGTAGTTGTCACGTCTCTAATAATTATATTAAATGAAAGACGACGAATAAAAGTTAAATATAACTTTATTATATTGTCAAAACAATAAGGAAAAGCTGAAGGGAATTTAAAAAAAATTTCTTTAAGCAAAAAATTTTTTTTTTAATATGTTGAATTTTAGAGGATTTCAAACACCTATGATTTGGTAGAAAATAAGTTTTTCCATGTTTCCCATTCTTGTCTGAGATTGTCTGATGAAAAGTTAAATTCTTTGGGGTGCGGCAGAAATTCCATAGTTTACATATATATATATATATATATATATATATATATATATATATATATATGTATATATATATATATATATATATATATATATAGTAATTTTTAAAATATATATGGCGATTAAGCTACACTGAATATTCTGCGTTTCATCCACTATAGGATTCGTCAGGCTTACGAATCCTATAGTGGATGAAACGCAGAATATTCAGTGTAGCTTAATCGCCATATATATTTTATAAATTACTTACTAGCTCTACCTACGTATTGAGCACTTTTGAAGTAAATACTTAAAGTTTACGCATAAATCTATACTTTCGTATATTAAATTTATGTGAGTAAATGAAGTAGTTATATATATATAAAACAGTGTGACCCAAAAAAACGGGCCCCCGTATAACCTTTATGTGATATCTCCATTATTTATTCACCGATTGCCCTTATTTTACAGGACATGGCAGAATCAACGACCGTGAGTACACCAAGACCCCAGTGGGAGCTGGGACAAAGAATACACTGTGTTACATTTTACTACAAGACAGGCTCGTTTAAGAAAACCCAGGACAGTTTCATGCGTCTGTTCGAATGTGAAAAGGCTCCAGCCAAAAGCAGAATTCAGAACTGGGTGGACCACTTCGAGAAGTATTTGACCGTTGAGAACCTCAACCCTGCCAGAGAGAACCGTCCAAGCCATTTGGGACGTCCCAAGAAGCGAACAGCCGAGCTGGTCGAAAGTGAGAGAGAGTCTCTCAAACAGAGTCCAAAACGCTCTGTGCCTAAGCGAAGTCAGTCCCTCGTTATGTCCCGTGAGACTTGCTGGTGGAAGAAATCATGGCTTACCCATACAGAATACACACGCTGCAGACCCTTACAGACTCAGACAAGAAGCAGAGGAGGGCTATGGCAGTCAAGATGTTTGAAAAGATCGAGGAGACACCAAGTTTCCTAAACCTCCTTTGGACCTCAGATGAAGCCCACTTCCATCTTGATGGAAAGGCGAACTCCAAGACAATATCTTCTGGGGGTCCTCCAGACCCAATGAAGTAGCCCCCAAGCCCCTGCACTCTCCTAAGTGACTGCAATCTCGGCCTGAGGCATCATCGGACCAATCTTCATCAAAGAATCTGGCGCAGCAGTGACAGTCACTAAGGAACGGTATGTGGAGCTCCTCAAAACCTTCAAGAGTGAGCTCCAGACCATCTACCCGTCGCTCCTGAGCAAGTGCTGGTTCCAGCAAGACGGAGCAAGTTCTCACACCTCAAACCTGTCCAGAGATTGGCTAAAAGAGATATTCGGAGGCAGAGTGATCAGTCTCAAAACTGATTTTGAGTGGGCACCTCATAGCCCGGATCCCCCCCCCGAATTTTTTCTTTGGGGCTATCTTAAGGACAGAGTCTATGCAGGGAAACCCAGAACCATCACGGAACTCAAGGAAACCATCAGGGAGGAGATGAGAGCCATTACCAATTTGGCCTGTAAGAACGTTACGGACAACTTTGTGCTGCGCCTCAAGAAATGAACGGAGCTAAATGGAGGTCATCTAGAGCATATGCTGTAGAACGGAGAAAAAAAGGACAAAGACCCTAGTGTTCTGATGTGATGTTTTGAATATAATAAACTAGTTATGACCAAAGTTTCATTTCATTCGGACAAAACACTAAGAAACGGGGCCTAATTAGAGTTTGGGGCCCGTTTTTTTGGGTCACCCTGTGTGTGTGTGTGTATGTATGTATATATATATATATATATATATATATATATATATATATATATATATATATATATACAGGGTGACCCCAAAAAACGGGTTCCAACCTTAATATATATATATATATATATATATATATATATATATATATATATATTGACGTTTGTGAGTGTTAAGGTTCGTAATTATTTTCTCACACCATGTATTATATAGACTGAATTAGTAAAGGGTTAGTGATAACATTGAGAGAATAGAGACACATGTATGTATGGAATAAAAGCTTTATTAACACTGAGAAAGAGTAGTAGTTTTTGCTACTATGATGTACCACGTGATTGTGTGGTGGGAGGTTGGTGGTAATGGTGGGAGTAATCGCATTCAAGCGGAAATAACTCTTATTTGTTGATGTATATAACAGGCCTTGCTACTATGTCGAGTAAAAATCCTTAAGTTGTACTGAACGAGTGTTTACAATTGAAACTGGTAATATCCTAAGTATGTGTCTGTCTTAGATAGCATTACCATTTGGTATTAATTTAGATTATATAAATAACATATTGATATGAAGGTGAGATTGTGTTTTATTATTTAAATTAATAAACGTGTTCTGGGGAGCTTTATCTTTACATAATCAACGCTCTGATCCCAATCTGGCATCAAATAAAATGAATGGCTCCCGTCTTGGGGAGGGCCTCATGTTTTGACAAGATTCTGGGCTTGATCTTTACTCTAAAATGGAACACATACATCAAATCTGTTACCAAGGCCGCTGGAAAAATGGTCGGATCCTTCTATGGATCTAGTAGATCTCTCACTGCTGATGCAATTTTTTATCTATATAAGAGCCAGGTACGTCCAAGGATGGAGTACTGCTGCCACATCTGGGCAGGAACTGTTAGAAAGGATTTATCCTGCCTTTATAGTTCAAAATAGATTTACATTAAACCAGTAGTTCAAAATAGATTTATATTAAAGCAGTAGTTCAAAATAGATTTATATTAAACCAGTAGTTCAAAATAGATTTATATTAAACCAGTAGTTCAAAATAGATTTATATTAAACCAGTAGTTCAAAATAGATTTATATTAAACCAGTAGTTCAAAATAGATTTATATTAAACCAGTAGTTCAAAATAGATTTATATTAAACCAGTAGTTCAAAATAGATTTATATTAAACCAGTAGTTCAAAATAGATTTATATTAAACCAGTAGTTCACAACCTGTTGGTCGGGATCCTAAATGGTGTTGCCAATTTTGAGCCAAATATGAACATTATATAAATAACGTATTGATATGAATGTGATATTGTGGTTTATTATTTAAATTAATAAACGTTTTTTGAGGAGAGAATGGTGCACATATAGATTTTCTCGTCTATTCTTTTCTTTTCTTTGGTAAGTTTGATATATTTACATGTGTAGATGAAATACAGTTGAATTTATTACATGTGTGTAGTGTGTCTGCTACAACTATTTCGTCCAAATATTTAGATATTAACCTTCTTCAGAATTGGCATGATCTGTCTTGGTGTTATGGAGAGGTACAAGTGAGCTAATGTCCAAGCAAACGAAAATATACAATGGAATCCCCGGACTGGTGCCGACCTGGATCCATGACGTCAAATCGGTTATGGGTCAGACCAGGCAAACGAAAATAAACAATGGAATCCCCGGGCTGGTGACGACCTGGATCCATGACGTTAAATCAGTTATGGGTCAGACCAAAAACGAGCGAAAATTGATAATAACGAGCTGAGAAGAACTTGGGAGGAGGTTGTAGATACTCCACTAAAAGAGAAAAGATAAACAAAGCAGGGAGACAGTCAGAGAGATGGACAGCTGAAGAACAAATTGTCACAGTTCACAACCACCCCTACCACAAACCCACACCGCCGTCATTGTGTATGAAATGTGCATATTAAATATATCGTAAAATAAACTAAGTCTGTTTTTATAAACAGAGTGTCTCGTATTCATTGATAAATCAATTAACTGTCCATTTTAATCGTTAAACGATCACCAACAGACATACACGTAACATTGGTAAATATTACTTTATGCTACAACAGCACACTGACCACTCTAATTTGGTTTTCTAGCAGGTGTTCGCGGTCGGTGACAACGAATCTGATAATGAAATCCATTAGGTGTATCAGAATTTTTGTAGGAATTTTTGACACCCCTAACACGAAACTGCAAATAAAATATATAAAAACTCGTAATTTCTCAATTAAAGGTGGATTGTTTATTTTCTTTATGGATTATACTTCCAAAATAAACTATTAAAGTTGTATAAAAAGTAATAGAAATATTTTTTTAAAAATAGTAATGAAATTAATTGAATGTTACGAGTTCAGTATTTTTCAATTTTTAAACTTTAAAAATCTATCAAAATTTTTCTATTGATTCTATTTTTACGATATTTTCAGGGTCAATGTGAACTTTTATGCTCTTACCAATAAACCGAATATAACATTTTAGACAAACTTTTTTTTTAATTCACGCCCCCCATTTTCAAATGTCTATTAAAAAGTAAATAATTAATTTATGTACCAAAGTTTTATATATCACAAATTGAAGATAAAAGATCAATAAATAGTGGGATGGGGCCGCAAATGGATGGCTCAAAGATATCGCAGAGTCCCATTTCATGCGAGGAAAGACATAGAAGAGTTAATACAGAGAGACGAGAAATTGGGGGGTGATCGAAAAAGCAGAAGGGCCGACCCCATGGGTATCTCCTATTTTAATCGTACCAAAAAAAAGGATCCAAATAAAATCAGAGTTTGCATCAACACAAGAGCAGCAACCAAAGCCATCACTTTGTCAACTAAGCTCCAACCCCTGTCCCATCACCGCAATGTTGAATCCCTGTACCTGTTTTGCAAATATTTTAATGGAATGTGTTCTGATGAACTGGGTTCTCTTGTACCCCTTCAACATACATATCCTTGCCAAATGCGCTTAGCAATAAGATCTCATTCCTTCAATGTTGATGTCCCTAAATGCCAGAAAGCTTTCTATTCTAAGAGTTTATTCCCTCGAAGAGCTAGACTTTGGAATTCCCTTCCTGCTTTCTGCTTTTCTGGCTGTACTGATATGCAGAAGTTTAAATGTAACGTAAACCAATATCTTGTTAATCTTTCCTATGCATGGCTCCAAATAGTAGCCCCTTACGTCCTTTAAAATGAAAATAGAAATAGGAATTGTGAAATTTGAAAAAAATTCAAAGTTTAAGAAAAAGAAAAATTTGTAAAAAAAAAAAAAAGAAAGACATTATATAGGAAAGGAATACGAGAAAAAGCAACGGTTGATTCTCAGGTAACAGAAGTAAACACATAGGTCGTACAGGGTGACCCCCCCCAAAAAAACGGGCCCCAAATCTAATTAGGCCCCGTTTTTTAGTGTTTTGTCCAAATGAAATGAAACTTTGGTCATAACTAGTTTATTATATTCAAACCATCGCATCAGAACACTAGGATCTTTGTCCTTTTTTCTCCGTTCTACATGCCCTCTATTTAGCTCCGTGCATTTCTTGGACTGCAGAACGAAGTTGTCTATGACATATATATATATACACAACTATATATATACATATATATATATATATATATACACACACACACACTATATATATACATATATATATATACACACAACTATATATATATACATATATATATACACAACTATATATACATATATATGCACAACTATATATATATATACACAACTATATATATATATACATATATATATACACAACTATATATTACACAACTATATATACACAACTATATATATATACATATATATACACAACTATAAATATACACAACTATATATATATACATATATATATATACACAACTATATATATACACAACTATATATACACAACTATATATATATACATATATATACACAACTATATATATACACAACTATATATATATACATATATATATACACAACTATATATATACACAACTATATATATACATATATATATACACAACTATATATATACATATATATATACACAACTATATATATATATACACAACTATATATATATACTACATATATATATATACAATACCATATATATATTACAACTATATATATATACACAACTATATATATATACACAACTATATATATATATATACACAACTATATATATACACAACTATATATATATATATACACAACTATATATATACATATATATATACACAACTATATATATATACAACTATATATATATACAACTATATATATATATACAACTATATATATATACACAACTATATATATATACACAACTATATATATATATATACACAACTATATATATACACAACTATATATATATATATACACAACTATATATATATACAACTATATATATATATACACAACTATATATATATATACACAACTATATATATATATACACAACTATATATATATACATATATATACAACTATATATATACATATATGTACAACTATATATATATATACAACTATATATATACATATATATACAACTATATATATACATATATATACAACTATATATATACATATATATACAACTATATATATATATACATATATATACAACTATATATATACATATATATACAACTATATATATATACATATATATACAACTATATATATACAACTATATATATATATACAACTATATTATATATATATACACATACACAACTATATATATATACACAACTATATATATACACAACTATATATATATATATATATATATATATATATATATATATACAACTATATATATACATATATATAGGGTGACTAAAAAAACTGGCCCAACTCTAATTAGGCCCCGTTTCTTAGTGTTTTAGCTCCGTGCATTTCTTGAGGTGAAGCACGAAGTTGTCCATGACACACACACACACATATATATATATAAGTGCAATATATATATATATATATATATATATATATATATATACAGGGTGACTAAAAAAACGGGTCCAAACTCTAATTAGGCCCCGTTTCTTATTGTTTTGTCTGAATGAAATGAAACTTTGATCATAACTAGTTTATTATATTCAAAACATCACATCAAAACACTAGGGGTCTTTGGCCTTTTTTTCTGTAAAATGCCCAGAAAAACAATTGAATGTCCTCTGTATTTGTTTCGATATGCTATATGTGTTATTAAATGAAAAGAATACCACTGGAAAGATAAGTAGACACGCGAAACAATGTTAATAAATGGAGTTTTTCATGCAAACAGCAATATGTACTTTTTATGTGTGATATGAGTAAAAATGAAAAGTAACGCACCGACATTTACGGTTTAACACTTCACAGAAATTCTGTGTTTACATTTGGAGGGGTCGGGGAAGGTGTGTTGTGGAAGTAACTCATATAAGTAATTTTGATACACAAACCTCACCCTCTACCCTTAAACTTCTAGTGGACTAGGTAGACCTGTTTCAGTGGCCTGGGGAAACTCAAATTAAAACAGTTCACCTACACATAGATGAGAACACACCAGCCATTGCTCAAAGATATAGCACAGTACCCTTCCATGTGATGAAAGGCATAGAAGAGTTAATACAGAAGGACGGGAAATTGGGGTTGATTGAAAAAGCAGAAGGACCGACCCCATGGGTATCTCCTATTTTAATCGTACCTAAAAAGGGGATCCAAATAAAATCAGAGTTTGCATCAACACGAGAGCAGAAATCAAAGCCAGCAAAAGGAAACATCATCAATAAATTAGACCCTCAACCAAGGTTAGTGTTGAATAGTATTCTGGGTAACACCAGAATTATTGATGGTTGTACACACACAGAGATTGCGCTGGATGCACACACACAAATAGTGTTGACAAATCTTCAAACCAAGAAATGTCATCAAAAGTCATAACAATTGACAGAAGAGTGCAGAAACTTTGAAATCAACATTCTTCAACTGACAAGTTTTTAAAACAGTCATTGAAATTTGGCCTTCGACGAATTTAATAAGGGCCACCGGAATTCATATCTAAAGTTTTTATAAATAAGAAAGAAATAAGGAAGAGTCTGTTAGAGAGAAGAACACCAAGACGACCAGTTGTCAATTTGTATCACCCACAACACTCCACCATGCCCCCTCTTTCTCTCTCCATAGCACATTGAGAAAGAATTGAACAGAAAATAAATTGGCATTCCTTTTTTTTATAAACTTACGTCTAGCGTTTTTTTTTTAAACAATTGTCTTATATACATTCGTCAAGAACTTGAAACTCTATTTAACAGATTAAATCATGACGAGGGGTACAAGTGCTTGTAGTTCGTCGGAGCAGTCACCATTAAAATACTTGGAGAACAGACAGAGGGGTGAAACGTTTCGTCGATGGGACAGAGGCTGAAGCCTAGATGACAGTTCAGGGCCTATCAGGTTGGCGACTCTCTTTTGAACCCTATCCAGGACTGAGAGACAAGTAGCAGATGCACCAGCCCCAAAAGGTAGGCTCTCTCTACCGTGCTAGAAAACTACTGACACCTGAAAGTGTCCTGTACCTCTATAAGGCCACCATTCGCCCATGTATGGAGTATTGTAACATTTGGGCTGGTGTATCTGCTACTAGTCTCTTGATCCTAGACAAGGTTAAAAAAAGAGTCGCCAATCTGATAGGCCCTGAACTGGCATCTAAGCTTCAGCCTCTGTCCCATCGACGAAACGTTGTATCTCTCTGCTTGTTCTACAAGTATTTTAGTGATGAATGCTCTGACGAACTGCAGACACTTGTGCCCCCGCGACGTAGACACCCTCAACAAACCCGACAGGCAGCTAAATCCCACCCCCACACAGTAGAGATCCCTAGATGTAAAAGATCTTTCTACTCCAGTAGTTTCTTCCCCAGAACCGCAAGACTCTGGAATTCCATTCCAGGTTCCATGCAGAAGTTCAAGTGCAACGTGAACCGACATCTTGCTGTCCAAATCCCTACATAGTGCCCCAGTAGTTGCTGCCCCTGATAGTAGTCCCCTACACCAAAGTGGTAATGTGCCTTGTTTGGGGTGAAAATGTTATAAAAAAAATAAAAATGCGACAATATACATTCGTGAAGAACATGAAACTCTATTTAACAGATTAAATAGACGAGATGGTTAAAATGCAGTTTTTTTAGAAGTATAGAATGAAAAAGAGGGGTAGTTGGAGTGACTATTATTTCATTGGTCAAGACTGCATTGATATATTGATTTGTATAATTGTTAAAATAAAAGAAATCAATGCGGATCAATTTGTTATTTGTTGCTTTTTAAAATATGAATCATTTCAATGTTCTAATGTGATTCTTAGATAGGGGACCATATTAGAGAGAGAGAGAGGCGGATGGGGACATGTACATAACAGTGAGAGGGGGACAGAAGAGAGAGGAGGACATTTATACATTTTACAGTATTTTCTTTCATTTTCTATTTTGGAGCGATTATCGAGACTCCTAAAACGTGATCCTCTCATGTCAGACATGTTTTCGTTCAAAATTAATACTTTACATTATTTGTTCTTTTTTTTAACTAAATAAACTCCTTAAAATAATCTGAACCACAAAAAACTTACAAAGCTAGATAGAAAACAGTGGAAATGTATTTGAAGTCGATTCAATTAAAAGTAGTTTAAAGAATGATTTTTAACCCGTCTTTTCAATTAAAAAAAACAACATATTTTTAAAATATAAATAAATTACAATAATTATAAAAGTTTTATTTTTTAAATAGTTGTCTGTTAGTTTACTCCTTTGAACAGTTATCTCCCTTGGCCGGACATTTTTCTTATAGAGTTTGCCCTGACTCGACACCAGCAGGTTGACCGGTGTTTTATTCTCTAATTGTACCTATTTACTATGCCTCCCCACGGGACAGAGTTAGACACCAGGGTCGTTTTTTAACGTGGAGAAAAGGAACAAAAATCAAAATTGTCTCAGTCGTGAAGGATTTCTCCTCCACTGGCAGATTTTACAGTCTGTGGACTCTTTTTACATATATTTTAGAGATGAGGGTTCTTTTATCACAGGAGGGAGGGGACACATTTCTTAGAAGATGGTTTATACACAAAGTTCGTTATAAATGATTATTTACATTACCCTAAATTTGTTAGAAAGATGACACGAGACGTTTCATTATTTAATCTATGTATGCTTAACCACTCATGAGACTTAAGAGACGACAAAACACGTGTCCATGGATATATAACAGAATAAAGGAATTTAATCGAAATGAAAAGACAAATTCAATTAGAATATAACTGTTACAGATGAATTCCTATCTTTAATGGTTAATTCGTTTTTTTCCGTCAATGCTAGATCAAGATGTCCGGTGGACAGGGGACGAAAATGGAGAGGTGCTGCTTGGCTGAACATCCGGTCCTCCCTGACTGACTTTCCTTCAAGTCTGTTTTAGGGAGAAAATGAATCAATGCGCCTTGTTAGCTGTAAGTGCTAAATCCCTCTCATGTGTCTCATTAAACCGTGTGAAAGAGGATAAAATAAAGAGCTTCATTCATTGTTTCAATTGCTTAACTAGTAGAGCGCTACGTGCCAATAATATTCTATGTACTCTTAACCACACATAAGACATAAGAGATGACGAAACATGTGTCCGTGGAGATATAACAGAATACAGGAATATAATCGAAATGAAAAGGCAAATTTCATTAAAATATAATTGTTACAGATGAATTCCTATCATTAATCCTAGATAAATATTCTCTTAATACAATTACTTGTTTGGATTTTCTAATTATTATTGGCATAGCCTGGATGGTACTGTCGGCACTCCCTTTAACCTGACAGCAACTAAGATAATAAGATGCAAAAATATACACTCTCCAAAAGAAGGATGAAATACCCGAAAGTAAAGACCATATGACATTATATAAAGCAAGATGACAATGGTAATTTTACAAAATTAATAATTTCTATTTAAAAAATGTTAAAACAATTGTAGAGTTGAATGTAATAAGCACAGAAGAAAGCGACCACGTGGTTATACAACTTATCTTCTGGTGGGATCTGAGAGAGAGAGATTCGCTCATGAAGTTATAAGGTGTGGTCGAGTGGAATCGTCCCCTGCCCACATATGCTACATTTTTATTTTATGTTAAATTTTCATGGGAAATTAATCCCTCCCAATGTTAAATTTTTATCTTTATAGTTTTTAATTCCTTCTTTCGTATTATTTTAAAGACCGTGGAAATGTAGTACTCCCCCCCAATCTATTTTATTGGTAGCAGAAACTGTAAGCTCGAACAGAGATACAAGAAGGTTCTTTTTGAAGTCGTTGTCGGTCAGTCAGTACATTTCCTAATTTCAACTAATAGGAGTTTTTGTTCGTCAATGCCAAATCAAGATGTCCCGTTGACAGGGGTCGAGAGAGGACAGGCGTTACACAAGTTCAATGCCAAATTACGTGTGTACATGAAAAAATAAAAATGCAGATTAAAAGTAGTTAATCCAAAGTTAAATGAATGAATTCCAACATTTTGTTAACTTTATTCCATGTTCTACAACAAATACCAACGGAATTAGAATCAGGTAGTCTTTTCTAAGGCAACAATTTTATCGACATTGTCCAAACATTACGCAACATGAACATAAACGATAGTCAAACATGACGCCACACATCATATATCAACGTCCGCCCGTGCAGACTCTGACCAACCGCTTAAAGATAGCAAAACAAGAGTTCCAACATATGCTGAATTTAGGCATCATTTCTCCGTATAAAAGTAACTAATCGTCACCACTCCACATTGTTCCCAAGAAGACATTGGGTAAGTGTATCAGAATTTTTGTAGGAAGTTTTGAGATCCCTAACACGAAACTGGGAATAAAATATAAAAAATCTCGTAATTTGTCTTTTAAAAGTGTATTGTTTATTTTCTTTATGGATTATACTTCCAAAATAAACGATTAAAGTTGTTTTAAAAGTAATAGAATTTTGTTTTTAAACAGTAGTGAAATTAATTGAATTTTACGAGCTCAGTATTTATCACATTTTAAACTTTAAAAATCTATCAAAATTTTTCTATTGATTCAATTTTACGGTATTTTCAGGGTCAATGTGAAATTTTATGCTCTTTCCAATAAACCGAATATTATATTTTAGATAAACGTGTTCTTTTAAATTCACGCCCCCCATTTTCAAATGTTTATTTAAAAGTAAATAATAAAACAAAAAAGTAGTGTTTTTTTTAGAAATTTACCTGTAAAGTTCGAAGTTTTAAACATTTTTTAACCACGTTGTTTGTTTTTTCTTTTCTTTTTTTAAATGAAACATTGGTCCTTTAATTGAACTGAAAAAAATTAGGGTTTGAATGACATTTTTCGAGTAGTTATAAGTTTAGGAAGACAAGGGGTCGAATTACTTCATGCCTCCCATTTTGAAATGTCTATTAAAAAGTAAATAATTAATTTACTCACCAAAGTTTTATATATCACAAATTGAAGATAAAAGATCAATAAATAATATATTCAAATTTACAACAAAAAAGTAGTGTTTTTTTTTTTTAGAAATTTACCTGAAAAATCCGAAGTTGAAAACTATTTAAAAAAAAAAAACGTTGTTTTTTTGGGGTTTTTTTTTTATTGAAACCTTGGTCCTTGCGCCTTTAACTGAAAAAAAAATTAGGGCTTGAATTACATTTTCGAGGAGTTACAAGCTTGGATAAACGGGGTGGAATTATTCAATATTTTTCACGAAATTTCTGACACACCTAATGTCTCGTATGTGTGCTTCAAAGGGTCGGTTGGGTAACAAAAAATAGAAAGACTAAAATTATTGCCCACTTTTGAGATGTATTAAATTTTAAAAAAGTAAAAAAAACTCTTAAGACATGACCTCAGCATAAAAAAATGTTCTTTCAGGTGGTTTTAAAAATTTACACGAGAATATATACATAATCAAAGTAGCATATTCTTTTCTCAAGTTTAGTGTGAGAAAATCACACATAAACATATTGTTTTTAACTTTTTGAAATGTTTATGATTTTAGTTCTTGATGTAGACGGGCGAGTAAGAAGAAGCATGCTACATTATTTTATTTTAAACACAACACAAAAATTATTTTTAAGTTGTTTTTCTTAATTTAAAATAAGAACTTTCAAATATTCTGAAAGTTTTTAATGATTAAAATAATAATTAATATCGTAAAAATAGAATCAATAGAAAAATTTTGATAGATTTTTAAAGTTTAAAAATTGAAAAATACTGAACTCGTAACATTCAATTAATTTCATTACTATTTAAAAAAAAAAATTCTATTACTTTTTATGCAACTTTAATAGTTTATTTTGGAAGTATAATCCATAAAGAAAATAAACAACCCACTTTTAAAAGAGAACTTACGAGTTTTTTATATTTTATTTGCAGTTTCGTGTTAGGGGTGTCAAAAGTTTTCCAATACATCAGTAAACACTGTATGTTTTTCGAGCTGAATAAACATGTTACATTGAATTAAAACACGAAACTTATATCCAGTTTGGTAGAAAAGTAACTTATATTGCCTTTGATAACATTTATTTGTTATATATTTGTTTTTTGACAACTTTTTTGAATCTATGTGTACAGTAATACAAACCCTAAACTTGAATTTAAATTCCAAATTCTATTCTAATGAAAATACATTGCGATACACCCGTGCCGTGCGCGAATTAACGAAGTGCACAAATATCACTAAAATTGAATTTAAATTAATATTAATGCCTTTTAGCGATACATTTTTTTATGTCCCTTTTGTTTTTGGTTTGGGTTGGTTTGGGTTCGAGGTTAATCGCCACCTAAACTCCAAAAGTCGACATTTCCAATGTGAACGGTGAATTGGACTTGTAAAAAAAAATTGAAAAATACTGAACTCGTAACATTCAATTAATTTTATTACTGTTTTTTAAAAATGAATTTCTATTACTTTTTATACAACTTTAATCGTTTATTTAAGTATAATCCATAAAGAAAATAAACAACCCACTTTTAAAAGAGAACTTACGAGTTTTTTATATTTTATTTGCAGTTTCGTGTTAGGGGTGTCAAAAGTTTTATATTTTCTCTGGTTTGTTTTAAATTGCCTGCTTTGAATTTAGGAGTTGATCTTGGTTTTTAGTCCCCTGAGAGAGTGCTGGTATTTTTCCCTCCAACTCCCTAGCTGTATTATGCAACCCCTCAATGTTCTCATGGTGGTATTTGGTACAAAGTTTTCTAATGGTGGTCTTAAAACGACCCTGTACCAAGGGATCTGCAAGGAATTGTTTTATTTGGCTTAGTTCCTTCCTGAAGTATGTGTTGTCATATGACTCAACAAATGTGACTTCCATGCGAAAGAAAAACCACATACTTCACATGAATATGGTTTGTCTCCCGTATGGGTTTTCATATGACGCAACAAATTTGATTTCTGTGCAAAAGACGAAGAACATACGTCACAAGAATGTGGTTTGTCTCCCGTATGTATTGTCATATGATCCAACAAATTTGTCTTCCATGCAAAAGAAGAACCACATACTTCACAAAAATGTGGTTTTTCTCCTGTATGTTTTTGCATGTGTCTCAACAAATCTGACTTCCGAACAAAAGAAGAACCACATACTTCACAAGAATGTGGTTTCTCTCCTGTATGTTTTTTCATATGACTCAACAAATGTGACTTCCGTACAAAAGAAGAACCACATACTTCACAAGAATGTGATTTGTCTCCCGTATGTGTTGCTATATGATCCAGCAAAGTTGACTTCTCTGCAAAAGAAGAACCACATATTTCACAAGAATGTGGTTTCTCTCCCGTATGTGTTTTCATATGAGTCAACAAATGTGACTTCTGAGCAAAAGAAGAACCACATACTTCACAAGAATGTGGTTTTTCTCCAGTATGTATTTGCATATGTCTCAACAAATTTGACTTCTGCGCCAAAGAAGAACCACATACTTCACAAGAATGTGGTTTCTCTCTCGTATGTGTTTTCATATGAGTCAACAAATGTGACTTCTGTGCAAAAGAAGAACCACATACTTCACAAGAATGTGGTTTCTCTCCCGTATGTGTTCTCATATGACGCAACAAAGTTGACATCCATGCAAAAGAAGAACCACATATTTCACAAGAATGTGGTTTGTCAGCCATGTGTGATTGCATCTGATTCCACAAATTGTATATGCAATGTAGTGTGTGATAAAATTATAGTAGTGTATGATGAGAGGAAGGTTGTAAATTTCAATTTAGAAAATTTATATGAAAATATTTAACCTTTTTAAATCACCAATGAAGAAATGTCCTTCTTATCAATCAATGAAGTTCTATTCATTGCTGCAAATCCTGTAAATATAAAATAAATTTATAAAAATATATTTCATGTGGTAAAATTGCATTTCTCATATTAGTTTTATTAAAAATATCTAAACCACTTATTGTTAATGAAATCCCCAAAAAGAAAATGAGAGAGTTTTATGGAATACTGGTTAGTTAACAAAATTAATGTGTTTCTATTTCCGAATATTAAACTGATAGTCTTTACATGTCTCCATTTTAGATGAGGATTGATTATTCATATTATTTGGATTCTTCAGAATACTGTTCTCATCTTGGATATTATTTTCATAACGTTTCTATGTTACCTCCGATTTTATTCAGGTATATTTTGTTGATGTTGGTAACCTTTCTCTTGAACTCAGAAATCTGTACACGATCATAGCATTACTTTCTAGCGTTATAATCAGGATTCGGTTCTGGGGTTCGGGAAGGAGTGAGTCACTCTCTCGACAACAACACGTTTCTGCCCTCTTCTTTTCCAATCGACCACACCTGGCCTCTCGCCACCAATGTCACACCGCACAATCTGAATGTCAGCAATACAAAATTCTTTTCAAGAGAAGATGTTCACGACTCTTTTCTCTCTGCCCCCCCCCCGGGAATTTTCCCCTGCTTTTATATCCTCCTATCTAGAGAAAAAGGAAGACAGGAAAAAATATAGCTTCTCCCATCAGGCTCTGCCTTCCCAAGATGCTCTTCGCGTATACAAATACGCTGGCTATCCTTTCCTTCTTCTGTCCCAAGGAGCGATGCAGATACACCCGGTACGTTTCTTTTTTTTTCTTTTCTATACCCCACAGTTGTTAGCAATAATTGGGTCAAAAGCCTTATTAAAAATTCTATAATCAATCTTCCTGACGATTGAAACTTCAATGTTCAGGAGTTACTTAAAACTGAATTTTATCTTTATTTTGTACTCTAACGACGGGTCTTAGTACGCAATCTAGTAGGAAATTTATGAACATTTTTGTTTCTATATATAAAGATATATATATATATCTTTATATATATCTTGATATATATATATATCTTTATATATATCTTGATATATATATATATATATATATATATATATATATATATATAGTTGCACCACAAAAAAGTCTTCACTTATAATTTTTTCCAAAAGCTGCAAATTTAAGCTAAATTGAATGTAAGTTAAAACACCTATACCTCATTTGATTCATCTTTTATTCCTCTATAATTTTACCTGTTCATATTTAACGTTTAATAGAGTATTCACGTCAATTACCTTGGAAAATTGTATTTTAATGATTTTACCACATTAATACAACAGGAACTAACTAGTTAATATTTAGTAATATAGCTCTTCTGCAATTTGACAACCTTTTTTTTTTATTACATCTTCATCCCAAAACAAGGCACATTGCCACTTTAGTGTAGGGGGCTACTATCAGGGACAGCAACTGCTGGGACACTCTCTTGGGATTTAGGCAGCAAGATGTCGGTTCACGTTACACTTGAAGTTCTACATGTCAGTACAGTTAGGGAAGCAGGGACCTGGAATGGAATTCCAGAGTATAGCGGTTCTGGGGAAGAAAGTACTGGAGTAGAAAGATCTTTTACATCTAGGGATCTCTACTGTGTGGGGGTGGGATTTTGCTGTCTGTCGGGTTTGTCGAGGGTGTCTATGTCATGGGGCACAAGTGTCTGCAGTTCACCAGAGCATTCACCATTAAAATACTTGTAGAACAGGCAGAAGGATGCAACGTTTCGTCGATGGGACAGAGGCTGAAGGTTAGATGCTAGTTCAGGGCCTATCAGATTGGCGACTTTCTTTTGAACCATGTCTAGGAGCAAGAGACTAGCAGCAGATGTACCAGCCCAAATGTGACAACAATACTCCATACATGGGCGAATGGTGGCCTTATAGAGGTACAGGATACTTTCAGGTGTCAGTAGTTTTCTAGCATGGTAGAGAGAGCCTACCTTTTTCTCAGCGGCCCTGGCAATGTTTTCAATATAATTGTTCCAACTCATGCTTACTGTGAACGTTAGGCCAAGCAGTTTGAAAGATGTACTCTCAGACAGGAAGTTACTGGCCATTGCTATTGGTGGCAGAGAAGGTTTCTTGTAATTATTGAAAGAAACCATTTTAGTCTTGGCAGCATTGAATGTGACCATCCATTTATCCAGATTGAAGGTCATCCTCTAGTGTTTTTGCCATTTCTTTAGTTATGTGTTCATTTGTTTTCCTGTCATGCCTGTTATAGAGTGTGGTGTCATCAGCATATATACCCATCTCAGAGGCAGTTTTGTCGGGGAGGTCATTAATAAATATTAGGAACAATAGAGGCCCAAGGATAGACCCCTGAGGCACTCCCACATTTATATCACACTTTAGATGTACGACCATTGAGGACAACTTGGATTTTTCTCTTATCTAAGAAGGATTTAATTATGTTAAGTATTCTAGCAGTGATACCGTATGATTTAATTTTCCTGAGGAGACCCTCATACCATACCCTGTCAAAAGCCTTAGATATATCTAGAGCTACTGCTCTGCCCTCCCCTGCTTTGTCCAGTGAATGGTATATACATTCAGAGATTACAGGGAGGATGTCTTCTGTGGAACGGGCTTGTCTAAATCCATATTGTTTGTCAGTCAGAAGTTGAGCATCTGTAAGGTGTCGGACTAGAGCATAGTCAATTATGGTCTCAAATATTTTGGCGAAAAGTGGGAGGAGGCTAATGAAGCGATAATTTGATGGGTCAGTTCTTTCGCCAGAATTCTTGAATACTGGTACCACAGAAGCAGTTTTCCAACAGCCCGGAAAGCATAATTCATTAAGGCATTTGTTGTAGAGTTTGGAGAGAACTGGAGCTACTTCGGCTGAGCACTTTTTTAATAGCACAGCTGGGATGAGATCAGGTCCACATGCTTTTGAAGTGTCAAGGTCTTTTATGATAGCGTGTACCTGAGCAGGGGTTATTTTTAGATCGTCTAGCATGGCGTCTGTCTGCAAAGGAAAGTCAGGTAGGAGGTGGTTGGAAGGGTCCAGTGTGGAGTTCAAGGCAAACCGGCTGGCAAGCATATTAGCCTTGTCGGTTGCTGAGCAAACAACCTCGTGATTGTTGGTTAGTCGGGGAATTGTTGATTGCCCATTATTTACTACACTGTTGTAGATTTTCCAGAAGTCACGATTTCCTAATTTTTGTGCTTCGATGCGTTTTTTAGTGGTTTCAGTAAATTCTCTCTTAGCTGTCGCTATTTCTTAACGTTACTTCTAGCTTCTATATACTTCTGTTTGTTTGAACTGGACTTATGTCGATTAAATCTGCGGTATGCATGCTACCTTTGAGCAATAGCAGTTGCACAAGTCGAAGTAAACCATTGGGGAGAGTGGGGCTTGCTATAAAATTTCCGCATAGGAACATGTGCTTCAATTGCTGTTTTGAACCATTCAGTGGTCTCATTTGCGCACTGTTCGGCAGGAAGAGAAAAAATATTTCCCCATGAGGCATCTCTGATAAGATCTCTGATGGCTTTCCAGTCAGCCTTTTTATAATATCTCGTTGTTTTGAGCACTGGCTCTTCAGTTTTGGGTCTAGAATTTAGGGGTATTTCTACCATTATCACTGCATGGTCAGCGTTCCCGAGTGGGCTATCAGCATTTGTTATACAATCCTCGGGAACTGTAGTCAGAAACAGATCTAGAAGTGATGCGTGTTGTTCTTGCTGGTTAGGGAAACAGGTTGGAAACGTAACCATTTTTGATAGGGAGTGAAATATAGCAAAACTATATGTTGAGCTGCCCGCTGTGTCAGTAGAGAATCCAAGCTGCAATCTTTTGGGAATTTCTTGAATTAGTCTTCCGTAAAAACTATGGTGAAGCGGCATATTATTTCTCTTTCATTTTGTCCAAAATTCTTCCCGATTTGAAATTTTATCATTGTGTAATTGTAGTTTGATGTAATACGTTTTTGATAGGATTGGGTCTGAAGATTGTGCAGGCCATTTCAAACACTTTTCAAGTAACCTCTTGACACTGTCCGTTGCGTGAATGGGAGCATTATCCTACATAAACATGGAATAGGAAAGGCTCAGTCAAACTATTTATGTACTTGATCGAATTAGACCTTGAAACGAACTTTAGGTACTAATATTACGTTACATTAATACTAAACTCAGCTACCTTGTAGCATTGAGACTGTACACCTAGGATTATTTAATCCTCCCCTTGACCGACGTACTGCCTGCTATCAGTGCTTTGCCTATTGAACTTGCGGTTATTGCTAAAAATCACTTTGATTAATATGAAGAGTCATGATCTTATATGTATCTGACGGAGTCCAACTTGCACTTTTTGTTCTCATTATTATGGTCATTCGTATTCTTTGGATTCTACAAACTACTGTTCTCATCTTTAGTGTTATTTGCACAACGTTTCGGTGCAACGGTCGATGGAAACTCAGACCTTCTTCAAGTGTATTTTGTCAAACTTGGGAATCTTTCTACCCAGTCATGGCTGATAGAACGAGAGCATGCCATCCCTGTGGATTTGATAAAAGGTTGCGTTCGAAATTCCGTGCAGATTCCCGAGTTCGATAGAAAGATGCCCGAGTTCGACAACATATACCTGAAGAATGTTGGAGATTACTTCGACCGAAATGTTGTACAAATAACACTCAAGGTGAGAACAATAGTCCGAAAAATCTAAATAATACGAACTATCAAACGTCATCTAGAAAAATGTTCGAAACATAAAACATAAAACATAAAAAATAAATTATATATATATAAAAATATATTATATTATCATAATAATCATTGCCTTGCTTTTTGCAACAGAACCTCACAAATTAAGTTCCTTCAATTTGCTCTTAACTGTAGAAAGAGAGCACTTTCTAACAAGATTACACTGTTATTGGATTTGTGAAGCCTTTTCAAATCTGTTCCTGACACTGCAAATCTAGATAGCATTCTTTCCTGTAGGAAAGATTTAGGGGCACCACGAACATCGTCAGTTTTTGCACGGTCACTCTAACCGTTTTCTCAGTACATTTCAATCTGCGGCCGATTTCTTGATTAGATATATCAGAAAGGTGGAAATTAATGAGCTCCTAATGACCACTAAGATAAAATGAAGGCATATGGACTAGATGTTACGTTGTCAAACCTGGAATGACAACAATTATGATTACAGATGCTTTGTTGCCTAAGAGGTTGTATATTGAGCTGGTTTAAAGCTTATTTGTTTCCTTAAGACAGCTTACTTTTCACTGTTCTTCTCAATCTATAATTATTTACTTCATCCGATACAGGTCTATGGTTTCCCTTTTCCATCCATATAAACTGCCATGACTGATTTTTCAATCTCTCCACATATTTCAGTTTTACAATTTTTTTCTAACCTTACTGTAAATGAATGACATGGCTTACATTTGTAGAATTTTCCACATCTACATGAAATCTCTTAGTCATGATTTTTCCATAAGCGATGGTACATGCACGTTCCTGGAGAGTCGAATCACTCTTGAATACTCTCGTGTCTAGCTCTCTGGAGGAAGGTTTCTCTTAAATTTTCCACCTCATTTTGATATGTATTGTTATTAGTAGAGATTAATTTTGCTTGATGTTGTAGGAAACAAACTATTACATTGTTTACATTATATAGAGTGTGAGAATTTACTGGCTACATATTTAAAGATAATAAGAAATATGAGAACGTGCTGCCAAATAGTAACATTACTGTTTTTATTAAATTTTAAAGTAAAATTACAAAATAGCTACAAAACACCTTCCTCTCCCAATGTTAAGAATGGCTTTCTGAAAATAACATTATTATTTCAGCATGGACAAATAAGTGCACTAGTACCGGTCATTTTACATTAAATTTATATTAAAAAAAAAAGTGATACCCACTTTTGGGAGAAGTAATTTCCTCGTATCATGAAATCTAATTCTCTGCGCCACTTTTTAAGTATATATTCGCTTTCAGCACACCCGAAAAACTATAAAAGTTTTCATTGTAAATATATATATATATATATATATATATATATTTGCTTTATGTCAAATTGATCGTTGTTTTTTGTTTAAATATTGAAAAGAAAAAATAAATTAATGATAATAATCCACTGAGAAATTGAAAAAAAGATGAAAACAAAAACCATTAAACAATGAAAAACATTTAAGATTCAAACATATATATATATATATATATATATATATATATATATATATATATATATATATGGTACTCCTGCAGTATTTTACCCACCGATTTCACGATCTTAGCCGAGCGTTGACGAACGCTTTCGGCGTTAACGCCGACGAAAGCCGAGAATTCGGAGCTACGGTGCAAGAACACTAAAAAGTATGTGAATAGCAACAACCTTACACAAGGAAAAGATATTACACACGCACACAACAAAATGGATAAAATTAATACAAAAAATTTGGATAAAATAAATCACAAACACTTACCGTAAGTTTTTTTAAAGTAGAATAAATTTATTTTGTTGAATATTTTTTTTTTTTGGTTCATTTTGTTTTCCGATAGCTTTTTTTTGGGGGGGGGGGGTAAGCAACAGTAATAAACACTTCAATGTTTTTTTTTGTTTTTGTTTTTTACAAAACGTTATTAAACAGTAACAACAATGTTTTTTTTTTCAGTAATGTTTGTAGGGGGGGGACACAACAATTACTGTTTATCTTTAGTTCCGACTGGAAGATTTTCTACTGACTGTAGAGAGGCAAAGTAGGGAGCAAAGGGTTTTCAGAGGATGTGGAAAGAAGAAGCTCCTTCCCAAACCGGGTAGCCTTCCGTGATTTGATTTATTATGGAGACAAAAGGGTTGTGTCAAAATTTTTGTCTCCACATAAATTCGCATAAATATGTTTCCAACAGCTCCCGGTTTTTTTTTTATCGCTAAATTATTAGCATTGGACAGGCTATTTCCCTAGATGAGTTTGCAATTTCAGGATACTCTAACTTAACTTCTAAAACTGACCCCCAAGATCGCCATGGGCATGGAATATGTGCCTATATTAAAGATAGCTTTCCATGTGGGAGGGACATCTCCAGGGAAGATCCTAACTTACCCTATATGTGCTTCCGGGTTGCTTTAGCTCACACTACTGCATTTATATTTACTCTCTATCGCCCCCACAACAGCGGAGTTACTATCTTTCAAAGCATATCTGAGAAAATTGACCAAGTCCTTTCTACTTATCCTTCAGCTAACATTCATATATGTGGAGACTTCAATGTTCACAACGTCGAATGGTTGACCCACTCAAACAAGACCGATGATGAGGGGAGGTTCTGTCATGATTTCTCCATTGCCTATGACCTCACTCAGATTGTTCAGGAACCTACCCGTGTGCCCGATAATGACGGCCAGTATGCGAGCCTACTAGACCTTTTTCTCACAACTTGCCCTGAACTATGTTCAGTTTCTGTTCTGTCGCCTCTTGGATCTTCCGACCACTCTGTTGTATCAATCAAGATAAAAATGAAATGTAATAAGTCCCCAGACGTACCTCTTCATCGTACAGTATATCGATACACTAAGGCTGACTGGGATAGCTTCCGTACATTTATATCTGATCTACCTCTGCATTCCATGTTTAAAAAGGATGTGTCCTCTATAGTATTAGACCTAACTGAATGGTTAATTGTAGGTATTGACCATTTCATACCCTCTAAAAAGTTTCAGCAAAAACCTAACAGCCAGCCATGGTTCTCTCCAGAATGTGCTGCTGCCATTGCGCACAGAAATCACTTTTTTCCACTGCTTCAAACGTAATAGATGTATGGAAACTAAAGCCGTTTTCAGGACTGCCAGCAACCATTGTAAGAAAGTAATAAGGAACGCAAGAGTGTTGTATGCTCAATCTGTTAAGTCCAAAGTAGCTGAGCAGCGGCTTGGTTCCCACCAGTTTTGGCAAATAGCAAACAGAATCCTGAACAGAAGCGTGTGCTCCATCCCAACTATTATCAATGGACCTGAGGTAATCTCGTCAGCATCAGACAAAGCCAAACTCTTTGTCAAGAACTTTGCAGCTAATTCTACCCTTTGCGACCAAGACCGCCAACCCCCAATATTTCCTCCTGTATCAGAAAACACGCTATGTGATATACGTATATCTGTATGTGATGTTGCGAAGCTAATCAAAAACCTTGATTCGAGTAAAGCAACTGGCCCTGACGGTATTCCAATTATAGTACTCAAAAAACTTCAACCTGAATTAGCGCCCATACTTACAAAACTGTTTAAACGTTGTCTTAAGGAGAATAGTTTCCCATCTCCGTGGAAAATCTCATCAGTATGCCCTGTATTTAAGAATTCAGGTGATCGCTCATCCCCCTCTCAGTACAGGCCAATAAGTCTCCTGTGCGTCATGAGTAAGTTGCTAGAATCTGTGTTAAATACAGAAGTAATCAAACATCTCAACAAAAATAACCTTCTTAGTGACACTCAATATGGTTTCCGTTCTGCTAGATCTACAGCAGATGTCCTTACAGTTATATCGCATAGGATTAGCAAATCTCTCGACGGTGGCAATCTTTCTAGGGCAATTGCTCTTGACATATCTAAAGCCTTTGATAGGGTATGGCATAAAGGTTTACTTCATAAGATCGCTAGCTATGGTATAGCTGGAAAAGTCTTCTCAATTATTAAATCATTTCTTTTTGATAGGTTCATAAGAGTAGTAGTTGAGGGGCAAAAATCAGAAGCTCACAGTATTAATGCCGGTGTCCCTCAGGGATCCATCCTGGGCCCAACTCTTTTCCTGATCTACATTAATGATCTTCCAAATCATATCCTTACATCATTTGTAGACATTTATGCTGACGACACTACCATTTATGGTAGCACATCTAAGACAGTAAATGACCAAGTTCTCTCCAATTCTCTCTCCTCTGATCTTGAGCACGTAGTACAATGGGGAAAGGAGTGGCTGGTTACTTTTAATGCATCTAAAACCAAGCTTCTCTCTTTACATCATCAACATTCTAATTCACATTTGTCATCAATTGAAATGAATGGCTCTCGTCTTCAGGAGGCCTCAAGTTTTGACAAGCTTCTGGGCTTGACCATTACTCCTGATCTTAAATGGAACACGTATATCAAATCTGTTGCCAAGGCCGCTGGAAAAATGGTGGGATCTTTCTATCGATCCAGTAGATATCTCACTGCTGATGCTATTCTCTACCTATATAAGAGCCAGGTACGTCCAAGGATGGAATACTGTTGCCACATCTGGGCAGGAGCTGCTAGAAAGGACTTGTCCTGCCTTGATAGAGTTCAAAATAGACTTCGTAGCCTCGTAGGAGATGTCCTTTTCTCCTCCTTGCAACCTCTATCTCACAGAAGAGATGTTGCGAGTTTGTCTCTGATGTATCGTTATTTTCATGGAAAGTGTTCAACTGAGCTTCAATCTATGGTCCCCCCTCGCCAAACTTTCACAAGAAACACTCGTCTAGCTGTAAACACTATCAATAATTTCCCCCACTCTTTATCTGTGCCTAAACCTAAACGTAGATTCCATGAACAAAGCTTCTTTCTTAGAACTGCACGCCTGTGGAATTGTCTTCCGTTTTCCTGCTTTCCGGCTGACTACAATATGGTTGTGTTCAAGTCTAAAGTAAATAAGTTCTTGATGAGCCGTTCCATATAAGTTATTAAATTTACCAAATTTTCATTACTAATGATTACTATATTGACCAATTTCTACTGTACACTCTTTAACCCTTATCCTTGAGTGGCCTCTGGGCCTTGATAATGTGGTGACGCCTTTGTAAAAAAAAAAAAAAAAAAAAAAAAAAAAAAAAAAAAAATTAAATAGCTGAAATGAAAGGCTGTGTATTTTTACTATGTGTGTAATTTCAATGAAAATTATTCGTCTGCTGCGCGTTCGTTTGAAGCGCCCTGATTGGCTGATAGAGTATCGTACCGCTCGCCATGTTCCGGCGTTTTCCGACGGATGTCGATCAACGCTCGGCTAAGATCGTGAAATCGGTGGGTAAAATACTGCAGGAGTACCATATATATATATATATATATATATATATATATATATATATATATATTTGCTAAACAAAAGACAAAATTAGTTACGAATATTTAAAATTTATAAAATTATTTTTTCTATAAGGAAGTTTTTTTAATGTTTAAGTCAATATTGAAAAAAAAAACAATCGACATCGAAAAACATTCAACGATAAATCAACATTTTCATTAGGATTATTCGTTTAGTAAATGTAGTTATCTCCCTTACATTTTTAACGTATTCTGCAAATGCGCAAAAATCGATACTAAATTCATGTAGTAATACTTACGTTTTTGTTTTATAATCTGCTTTCGATTAACTTTATCTGCTTTTATAAAGGAAACGATTTTTCAAATGTGATTGACTTTACAAGCTCAACTTAACATTCAAGATGACGAACGGAAGAGCAAGTTCGCAGAAAACAAAATTGAAGAGGAAAAATAAAAAAGAAATCATTTCGAAATAGAGCCGATCTATTTGGTGAATATCACGGATAAAATTAGTATTATTTTATTTAACATTTTAATATTTACATGAGAGAGAACAGATTACAAGTTTCATTTTTATTAATTTTCTAATTCGTTGCACGTGGAATTTAATGGCGGAAACTGATAGTTTAGAAAGCTTATCATATTTTTTAATCGATTTCCGATTATTTTTTTTATCGTGTTTGAAAGATGAAAGCTTAAAGTTAATCGATAATCTTAACTGGTTAGTTACCATGGGTGTAATTCGGCTCAGGGAAATAATTTACATCGAATTCCAACTAAGACAGCAAAACATCGAACCGGAAATGTAAATATGAATCGAAACGAAACATTTCGTCCCCACCCCCATTTTTCTCAGTTTTTTTTTTTTGTCTATTTCTTTTTTTTTTTATTGAAATGAAATTTGTTTTTGTTTTCCTTTTATTTTTTATTTTTATTGAAAAGGAAAAAGAAATCATTTCGAAATAGATCCGATCTATTTGGTGAATATCACGGATAAAATTAGTTTTATTTTATTTAACATTTTAATATTTACATAAGAGAGTTTAATCTTTATTAACTCTATAATTCGTTACCCGTGCAATTCAATAGCGAAAACGGATAGTTTTTAAAGCCGCCTTTTCGTATATTTATTCATTTATTTATTTATTTTAGATTCTTGTTTTCTTTTTATTATTATTATTATTATTATTATTATTATTATTATTATTATTATTATTATTATTGTTGTTGTGTTTGAAATATTTAAGCGTAAAGTTAATCTGGCGCAGTTTACTAAACACAAAAAACGAACGTAAATGTAAGAAAATATATTCAAATAAATGGGTGTCTTTCTGAGTGCGTTTTTAAATATATTTACAGAACTTTAATAAAACTAATAATAATAATAATTATTATAATAAAAATAAAAAAATAAAATGAATGAACTATATTAATTGCAAAACATTAGAAACTGAAATTTTCGGACGCTAAACTTAAGTGCACCAGCACCACCACTGCAACTGCACCAATTTGGCATTATGGAGAAATAAGCAAATAGCATTTTATTTATTTATTTTCTTTTTTTAAATTATTAAAAGATTTGTATCTTGTGATACTACACTTCATCTTTATAAAAAATAAAAGTTTTAAAATATATGTGAATAAAATATATTTTTAAAAATCGCGACTTGTGATTTTATTATGCATAAAAATTACCTCGGTCTAGAAGGATTTCTCCTCCACTGACCACCTACATACATCGCACATTAAATAAATATTGAATTGTATTAAAAACGCACGAAGGAAGATAAACACACACACACACACACACACACACACACACACACACACACACACACACACACACACACACACTGTACATAAAAATTAACCTTGGTCGCAAAAATCCGAAAAAGTCAGTTATTTTATATTTGTTTCTGCAATAAAAAGTTTGGTTATAATAATTTTATTGCAATTTTTTTTTTATTATGTATTTTTTAATTGACATCATCCGATATTCTCAGTTATAACCTCGGTTTATTTATTTATTTGGTATTATTTTACGACCTGCTCCAGCGTAGTATAAACACCCCTAACCACCCCATGTTAAGAACGGCTTTTGAGGTTGGGGGTGTTTATTCCTAAATCTGTTCTTAATATAGGTAGATTGGAGTGTTTATAATATGCTAGCTGGGGCACGTCGTAATAATTTATTTATTTATTTGTGGATTCATTTATTCATTCATTCATTTATTTTTATTATTATTAGTTTTATTACAAGTTCTGTAAATGTATAAAAGGAACGTACTCAGAAACACCCATTTATTTAAATATATTTTGTTTAAATACCTTCCTTTAATTACTTACATTAAAAAATTTTGTGTAAATAGAAACCTTGACACTTCAAAAGCATGTGGACCCGATCTTATCCCAGCTGTAGCAGTATCAGAATTTTTGTAGGAATTTTTGACACCCCTAACACGAAACTGCGAATACAATATAAAAATCTCGTAATTTCTCTGTTAAAAGTGGGTTATTTATTTTCTTTATGGATTATACTTCCAAAATAAACTATTACAGTTGTTTTAAAAGTAATAAAAATATTTTTTTTTTTAAAACAGTAATGAATTTTCCGAACTCAATATTTTTCAATTTTTAAACTCAATATTTTAAAATTTTTAAATTTTAAAAATCTATCAAAATTTTTCTATTGATTCTATTTTTACGATATTTTCAGGGTCAATGTGAAATTTTATGTTCTTTCCAATAAACCGAATATAATATTTTAGACAAACGTTTTTTTTTTTAAATTCACGCCCCCCCAAGTGTCACCCATTTTCAACTTTCTCTTAAAAAGTAAATAATTAATTTATGTCGTGGAGTTTTATATATCACAAATTGAAGAGAAAAGGTCAATAAATAATATATTCAAATTTAAAACAAAAAAAAATCGCTTTTTTAGAAATTTACCTGTAAAGTCCGAAGTTTAAAACCTTATTTTATAAGAACACATTGTTTCTTTTTGTCTTTTTTTTTTTTTAATGAAACCTTGGTCCTTGCTCCTTTAATTGAAAAAAAAATTAGGGCTTGAATTACATTTTTCGAGGAGTTATAAGCTTAGAAAGATAGGGGGTCGAATAATTCACGCCTCTCATTTTGAAATGTCTATTAAAAAGTAAATAATTAATTTATGTCGTGGAGTTTTATATATCACAAATTGAAGAGAAAAGGTCAATAAATAATATATTCAAATTTAAAACAAAAAAACAAATCGCTTTTTTAGAAATTTACCTGTAAAGTCCGAAGTTTAAAACCTTTAAAAAAAAAAAACACATTGTTTTTTTTTTATTTTTAATAAAACCTTGGTCCTTGCTCCTTTAATTGAAAAAAAAATTAGGGCTTGAATTACATTTTTCGAGGAGTTATAAGCTTGGAAAGATGGGGTGGAATTATTCACTATTTTCACGAAATTTCTGACACTGCTATCCCAGCTGTGCTATTAAAAAAGTGCTCAGCCAGAGTAGCTCCAGTTCTCTCCAAACTCTACAACAAATGCCTTAATGAAGCTTGCTTTCCGGGCTGTTGGAAAACTGCTTCTGTTGTACCAGTATTCAAGAATTCTGGGGAAAGAACTGACCCATCAAATTATCGCCCCATTAGCCTCCTCCCACTTTTTGCCAAAATATTTGAGACCTTAATTAACCATGCTCTAGTCCATCACCTTACAGATGCTAAACTTCTGACTGACAAACAATATGGATTTAGGCAAGCCCGTTCCACAGCAGACATCCTAACTGTGATCTCTGAACGTATATACCATTCACTAGACAAAGTGGGGGAGGGCAGAGCGGTAGCTCTAGATATATCTAAGGCTTTTGACAGGGTATGGTATGAGGGTCTCCTCAGGAAAATCAGATCATACGGTATCACTGGTAGAATACTTAACATAATTAAATCCTTCTTAGATAAGAGAAAAATACAGGTTGTCCTCGACGGTCGTACAGCTAAACAATATGACATAAATGCGGAGGTGCCCCAGGGTTCTATCCTTGGACCTCTATTGTTCCTGATATTCATCATGACCTCCCCGACAAAATTGCCTCTGAGATGGGTATATATGCTGATGACACTACACTATGGCAGGCACAACAGGAAGACGAATGAACACATTTCTAAAGAAATGGCACAAACACGTGTGTGGAATGGGGACAAAAGTGGTTGGTTGCATTCAATGCTGCCAAGACTAAACTAGTTTCATTCAATAATTACAAGAAACCCTCTCGACCACCTATAGTAATGGCTAACGACTCTTTATCTGAGAGTACATCTTTCAAACTCCTTGGCCTAACGTTCACAGGAAACATGAGTTGGAACAATTACATTGAAGGCATTGCCAGGGCTGCTGCAAGAAAGGTGGGCTCTGTCTACCGTGCTAGAAAACTACTAACACCCGAAAGTATATTGTACCTCTATAAGGTCACCATTCGCCCATGTATGGAGTATTGTTGTCACATCTGGGCTGGTGCATCTGCTACTAGTCTCTCGCTCCTTGACAAGGTTCAAAAGAGAGTTGCAAACCTGATAGGCCCTGAACTGGCATCTAAGCTTCAGCCTCTGTCCCATCGACGAAATGTTGCATCCCTCTGCCTGTTCTACAAGTATTTTAGTGGTGAATACTCTGACGAACTGCAATCACTTGTGCCCCTAAGACGTGAGCACCCTCGACAAACCCGACAGGCTGCTAAATCCCACCCCCACACTGTAGAGATCCCTAGATGTAAAAGATCTTTTTACTCCAATAGTTTCTTCCCCAGAACTGCTAGACTCTGGAATTCCATTCCAGGTCCCTGCTTCCCCAACAGTACTGACGTGCAGAAGTTCAAGTGTAACGTAAGCCGACATCTTGCTGCCCAAATCCCTACATAGTACCCCAGTAGTTGTTGCCCCTGATAGTATCTCCCTACACCAAAGTGGCAATTTGCCTTGTTTGGGGTGAAAATGTAATTTAAAAAAATAAATAAAAAAAACGAATATAATATTTTAGACAAACGTTTTTTTTTAATTCACGCCACCCCCCGTTTTCAAATGTCTATTAAAAAGTAAATAATTAATTTATGTACCAAAGTTTTATATATCACAAATTTAAGATAAAAGATCAATAAATAATATATTCAAATTTAAAACTAAAAAAGGAGTGTTTTTTAGAAATTTACCTGTAAAGTTCGAAGTTTAAATCATTAAAAAAAAAACATGTTTTTTTGTATTTGTTTTTAACGAAACCTTGGTCCTTGCTCCTTTAATTGGAAAAAAAGTAGGGCTTGAATTACATTTTTCGAGGAGTTATAAGCTTGGAAAGAACGCGGGTGGAATTATTCAATAGTTTTCACGAAATTTCTGACACTGCTACTGCTACGGGATATCTAATCTTTACTTGATCCGAACACTGTAAATAGTTAGGTGAAAGTAGAAAAAAGTTTGTTTGTTTGTTTTTTCAAGATAATGTACAAATTAGTTTTTTTGTCAACAGAGTTTAAGAAAATTAACAGACAAAAATATCCCCTTCATTAATTAATTAATTAATGTTGATTTAGTGTTTCAACATTTAAACAACGCTCGGTTGAATCCAGTGATTGCCGGTCGAACCCTAACCATAAATGTAATCAGAGGGTCGGGGTGGGGTAAAATTCTGCATAAGTACCATTATATTTAATTTCGTCGTGTTCAATTTTTGAAGTGGGCTATCAGCGATTGCAAACTAACAAATGTAACCAAAATACGAAAAATTCAACAATAAAGTAATTTTAATAAGTGCTCATCCTAGAAAATCAATTCCCCTTATTGGTACGGTTGTTGTAAAAATGGAAGGGAAACTTAAATTTCGCTCCATTTTAATTGTTTTGTTTTTAAATTGTGCCCAATGTGCCCCCCCCCAAACGAATATAATCGAAAGAATAACGGTGTCCAAATCCTGGGTAGACTATGGTCGCAGTATGAAATAAATAACCAAAATTGTCAATTGGAGAACGATTGCAATCATTTATATTAATTTGTTGTTGACCTTTCAAAGTTGTTTTAATTCAGAAAAACGTTTCAAATTATTTATTTGGTCGGCAAAAAAACAAAAAAAAACAAACTATTTCATAAAAATCCAATGTTGCTTTCAATACCGATTTCTTTTTAATAAAATTATAATTTTTTTACGCCAACTTTTCAATAAATGTTTTTGCAATTATATTTAGATAGATTTTCATCCAATAAATGTTTCGGTTTTGTTTCGGTTTTTCAATGGTGCTCGCCCAGTTTAAACCATGTTATTTTCTGTTTTTAATAACAAAAAATGTTCCATGACGAAGTTTCCCGTTGTCATTAATTCAATCGAAACTTTTTCAAATAAACAGGTCTCGGAATAGACACCCCAAACCTCCCCATGTTAAGAACGGCTGTCGTAATAGACACACTAAGCTTGTCAGCATACCCGCAAACCTATAGAAGTTGACATGTGGAATGTGAACGATGAGTTTGGCGTAATGTATTAATGTAACGAATTTAAAATGGAACGGATTAATTAAATTTCCGTTCTATTTTTACCCCAACCATAAAGCATGTGCATAGTCTTTATATATATATATATATATATATATTAGACTACCCGTGACGCCTTGAGTCAGTATGTTATATTAGCTCTGGAATTAATGTATGAGCTTGATACTTGTGATGTAAAGAAAATCCTTTTTTTTTTGGCATAAGACAAACATTTCTATGAAAGTATATTAAAATGAAAAATCATGGGCGGATAACTCACACATTAAAAAAATAATCCCTTTTCGTGTAAAGTTAACTTTTTTTCCGAATAATCGCTAAAAATCGAAAATTAAACATGTTGTTCCTACGAATTGAACGCCGACGAAGTCCTTTAGCAGCAAAAACGCACATGAACCTACCGATGAGAAATATAGGAATAAAAAACCCATATTTGAATCTTTCAACCAAGTATTAGAAACTTACAATCTAAAAAACAATAATTAATAAAAACTGAAGCAAAAAAATAAAACCTAACTGAATAAAATAAGATAAAACTAATATTTAAATATATTAGCAAATGTGTCAGCAAATTCACCGTTCTCACACAACTATTTTTTTTATCTAGAAATGTAAACAAAAAATAAAAAAGAAGGAAAGAAGAAAAGGGACGAACATAGACACACTTATATTACTTACATATTACTAACACGTACATATTATTCACACTATGAACATATCGATTCACACAATTCTCTATCTATATAAAAGCCAACTACGTCCAAGGATGGAGTATTGTTGCCACATCTGGGCAGGAGCTGCTAAAAACACTCTATCCTGCCTTGACAGAGTACAAAATAGGTTTCCTGGCTTAGTGGGGTATGCCCTTTTCTCTTCCCTGCAACCTCTCTCCCACAGGAGAGACGTTGCGAGACTGTTTTTGTTTTATCGTTACTTCCAAGACAAGTGCTCGTCTGAGCTCTAATCCCTGGTCCCCCTCGCCGCTGTTTCACGAAAAACACCCATCTAGCTGAAACCGGTGTCAAAAATTTTCCCTACTCTTTATCTGTGCCAAAAGCGAAACGTAGATTCCATGAACAAAACTTCTTAGAAGTGCACGCCTGTGGAACTCTGTTCCGTCTGGCTGTTACCCTCCTTGCTACAACCTGGATGTCTTCAAGTCCAACATAAACAAATTCCTAATAAACTGCCCCCTTAAGTAAGGCACTTTACCAAATCTCAACACTAATGTACTGTACACACAATTACCCTTATACCCGAGTGGCCTCTGGGCCTTGATAAGTGGCGACCACCTTGAAAAAAACCCACATATCTAGGATTTGTGATTACCTTGCTTTCTGTACCAAACTCGACTTTTTTTATGAAGAAACCTTTCTGATTAACATACCTATTATATCCTTATAAAATTGTAAATATAAACATGTTTTGGTATAAAATTTTGTTTTCCTCAATTTTTTTATTTAAAAATTCTGTTTATATTTTTGATTGGCATTTTCAAATTCGTGAAGGTAATATGCATTAATGTTTAATTTATTTCCTTTACAATAAATATGTAAAAGGGGATTCACTATGTAAGGTTTGTGATATATATTTGTGAGGTTCTTCACTTTTTAGAATATAGCAGATACGTGATAAGACTACTTTTCTTTGCATGATTTTCTGGGATTCAGTAGTTTTTTTTAGTATAGGTATAATTTAGAAGAGTTTGTTGTTTTGGTAATTGTTTCAGTCATCGCAAACAACACAAGAGTATGTTACTTTCATGCACTAAACAAAGGGGTCTATTGAAAAGTCCTACATAATTTGAAATTCTATTTTCAATCTCCCTGAGGATTGAGACGTCAAGGTTCAGGAATATGTAACTTACAACTGAATTTTACCAATTACTCTAACCATAGCACAACAGGTTCTAGCAGACAATACTGATAGGAGTTTTAGGAATTTATTTGTTTTTAGATGTTATCGCTATTTATTACTACATATTATATGTATTCACTGTTTTCTAAATCCAACTTGGTCTTCATTGTTCTTCTCGATCTATAATTTTTACTTCATCCCATAAAGTTCCATTCATGTATATTGCGCCAGTAACTGATTTTTAAATCTTTCCACATATTGCAGCTCTTCAATAAATTTTTAAATTTTACTGTTAGTGAATGACATGGCTCACATTTGTATAATTTTCCACATTTACATGGAATATCTTTGTCATGATTTTTTTCATAAGAAGCTTTACAGGCGTAGCATGTTCTGGAGAGTCGAACCACTCTTAAATACTATCCTGACGTTTTATAGATTACAGATTTGGAAAGTAAAAAAGACAATAGTTTAACTCCTTGGTGTTGTATATTGCTTTTGTTGAGTGTTGTATGAAACAGATTGTTACTTTCTTTACATAATATAATATACATTATGAGAATTTAAGTTTTGATACTGGTTACATATTTAAAGCTATTATATATTATTGTTGTGTTATGAGTCTTTTAATGATGTTAAACTTACGTGGCATCACATGACTTGGGAAGTAAAAGAAACAAGAGTTTAATTCCCTTGTGTCACACACGCATGACAGCTGGTAGCAAATGCACTGCATAATGGAGCCAGGTTATCAGAATTGGCATTGTTAGTGGTTTAAGGTCAGCTTTTTTACATGTGCAACCGTTAAAGGTAAGCGAAACAGCAAAATGCAGGTCACATATATAACCCAGAGAAAAAAAGCAAAAGACAAGAGAAGTCTACACTCAGCTAACAATCAAAATATCACAAGTGTGGCTATATCCACCCACTTCCTGGTGCACACACTATCTTTAGCTGTTAGTGAATGACATGGTTCACATTTGTATAATTTTCCACATTTACATGGAATCTCTTTGTCATGAATTTTTCCATGAGTGGCTTTACATGCACAGCATGTTCTGGAGAGTCGAACCACTCTTGATTACTATCCTGACGTTTTATAGATTAGAGATTCTTTAAGTTTTTTCTGACAAGTCCTTCATGTATGGTGTACAAACTGTTATCCACATAACATGACAGCAACATTCAGGAACGATTTTTTATAGGTATTGTTATTAGTACATATTGCTTTTGTTCAGTGTTGTAGGAAACAGATTGTTACTTTCTTTACATAATATACATTGTGAGAATTGAAGTTTTGATACTGGCTACATATTTAAAGATATTATATATATCATTATTATTGTGTTATGAGAGCCTTTTAATGATGTTAACCCTATGTGGCATCACATGACTTTGAAAGTAAAAGTGACAAGAGTTTAATTCCTTTGTGTTGCATGTTGAAAGTGCGCACACGCATGACAGCTTGTAGAAAATGCACTGGACGAGCGGGTCAGGTTATCAGAATTGGTATTGTCACAGATTAAAGATAAATTTTTTGACATGTGCAGCACTGCAGCTGTCAAAGGTTGTAAGAATTGGTATTGTTAGTGGTGAAAGGTAAGCTTTTTGACATGTGCAGTAGTTAAAGGTAAGCGAAACTACAAAATGCAGGTCACATATATAACCGAGAGTAAAAGGCAAAAAACAAGAGGAGTCTACAGTCAGCTATCAATCAAAATATCAAAATGGTGGCTCCATCCACCCACCTCTTGGTGCCTTTATCATTAGCAGGGCGCACACATATGACGCAGTAAAGAAACAGAAAATAAAATGTGGGCTATTTTTATACAAAATGAAGTGTGAAATTTTTTTTCTGGTTGACAAAAAATCCACTGCACAATCGTTCCATTTGGTACCGTTTTTTGACAAGTTATTCTAACAAAGAATAAATAAGCCTGGATGAACTGATCACGCATGATAAAGAAAGGTCATATTAAATTGAGGAAACCGAAAAAAAACAATAAGGTAAGATTCGAGTCTTTTTACCCTCGTGTTTAAATTGTGAGGTGAAAGCATAGAATATTTAAGAGATACTTTCCCTATATTTAAAATGGCTTTCTAAATAATGTTTTTACTTCAGCACGGTTCGTATTCCATATGTTAGCTTTTTACTTATTAAATTGTTAGGTGAAAGTACAGAATAGTTTAAACATATGTTCCTCATATTAAGAATGGCTTTTTAAACAATAGCCTTATTATTTAAGCACGGTCCATATTACGCATGTCAGTTTTTTTCATTTATTAAATTCTTAGTGAATGTATAAAATAGTTAAAAACATATTCCTCCTATATTAAGAATGGCTTTCTTTATAATAGCATTATGATTTCGGAAGGGTCTGTATTCTGTATTAAATTTGATTTATAAACGGATACTTAACTATACCAAAATAGAGATAATACACGGAAGAAAATTGCCTGTCTTTTTCTCAGCAGTTAAGATATCTCACCCCTTATTTGTTTTTCAAGAAGGAGATAAGGCCCGGTACAAAACTACTTAGTTACTTGGCTCAGATCAAAGTGTTCTATCTGTTCGGATGCTTCGTTCACTTTTTTCAGTTGGTGGAGAAGTTCTTCATGACTGAGACAATGATTTTAAATTGTTGGAAAATAAAGGATAGTACAAAACATACACTACACTCCCCATATTAAGAATAGCTTTCAAAATTATAACATTATTACTTCACAACAGTTCGTATGACGTATGTGTGTTTCTTATTTAATACATTGTAAGATGACATTAAAGAATAGTTACAAAAAACCTTTCGCTCCCCATATTAAGAATGGCTTCCAAAATAATATTATTTAAGCACAGTCCGTATTCCGTGTATCATTTTCCATCCTCTCTACCACAAAAATATATTTGAAATCAAGTACATATGAAATCTTAAATATATATTTGAAATCAAGTAAATATGAAATCTGAAAAATATATTTAAAATCAAGTAAATCTGAAATCTTAAAAATATATCCGAAATCAAGTAAATATGAAACCTTAAAAATATATTTGAAATCAAGTAAATATGAAATCTTAAAATTTATTTGAAATCAAATAAATATGAGATCTTAAAAATATATTTTAAATCAAGTAAATCTGAAATATTGAAAATATATTGAAATCAAGTAAATATGAAATCTTAAAAATATATTTGAAATCAAGTAAATATGAGATCTTAAAAATATATTTGAAATGAAATAAATATAAAATCTTAAAAATATATTTGAAATGAAATAAATATAAAATCTTAAATATATATTTTAAATCAATTATATATGAAATCTTAAAAATATATTTTAAATCAATTATATATGAAATCTTAAAAATATATTGAAATCAAGTAAATATTAAATCTTAAAAATATATTTAAAATGAAGTAAATATAAAATCTTAAAAATATATTTGAAATCAAATAAATATAAAATCTTAAAAATATATTTGAAATAAAATAAATGTGAAATCTTAAAAATATACTTGAAATCAAACAAATATGAAATCTTAAAATTAATTTGAAATCAAATAAATATGCAATACTAAAAATATATTTGAAATTGAAGTTAATATGAAATCTTAAAAATATATTTGAAATCAAGTAAATATGAGATCTTAAAAATATATTTGAAATCAAGTAAATATGAAATCTTAAAAATATATTTGAAATCAAGTAAATATGAAATCTTAAAAATATATTTGAAATCAAGTAAATATGAAATCTTAAAAATATATTTGAAATCAAGTAAATATGAAATCTTAAAAATATATTTGAAATCAAGTAAATATGAGATCTTAAAAATATATTTTCAATCAAATAAATATGAGACCTAAAAAATATATTTGACATCAAATAAATATTAAATCTTAAAAATATATTTGAAATCCAATAAATATGAAATCTTAAAAATATACTTGAAATCAAATAAAAATGAGATCTTAAAAATATATTTTAACTCAAGTTAATATGAAATCTTAAAATATATTTAAAATCAAGTAAATATGGCATTATAAAAATATATTTGAAATCAAGTATAAATTTAACCTTAAAAATATACTTCAAATCAATTAAATCTGAAATATTTAAAATATATTTGAAACCAAGAAAATATGATATCTTAAAAATATATTTGAAATCAAGTAAATATAAAATCTTTACAATATATTTTAAATCAAGTAAATGTGAAGACTTAAACATATATTTGAAATCAACTAAATATTAAATCTCAGGAATATATATTCTTAAGATTATATACTTATTTGATTTCAAATATATTTTTAAGATTTCACATTTACTTGATTTCAAATATATTTTTAAGATTTCATTTTTTCTTATTCAAAATATATTTAAAAGATTTTATATTTATTTGATTTCAAATATATGTTTTTCTTTAAATCAAGTAAATATGACATCTTAAAAATATATTTGAAATCAAATAAATATGAAATCTTAAAAATATACTTGAAATGAAATAAATATGACATAAAATAACTATGAAATCTAAAAATATATTGCAAATCAAGTAAATATGAAATCTTAAAAATATATTTGAAATCAAGTAAATATGAAATCTTAAAAATGTATTTGAAATCAAATAAACATGAAATCTAAAAATGTATTTGAAGTCAATTAAATATTGTTTTGAAATAATATAAATCTTTAGTCTGAAATATATATTTGAAATCAAGTAAATATCAAACCTTGAAAATTTATTTGAAATCAAGTAAATATTAAACCTAAAAATGTATCTTAAATAAGGTAAATATGAAATCTTAAAAATATATTTGACATCAAGTCAATATGATATCTAAAATATATATTTGAAATCAAGTACATATGAAATCTTACAAATTAATTTGAAATCAAGTAAATCGTAAATCTTAAAAATATAATGTAAATCAAGTGAATAGGAAATCTTAAAAATATATTAAACATCAAGTAAATATGAAATCTTCAACATATATTTGAAATCAAGTAAATATTAAATCTTAAAAATATATTTTATCTCAAGTAAATATGAAATCTTAAAATATATTTGAAATCAAGTAAATATAAAATCTTAAAAATATATTTGAGGTCAAGTAAATGTTAAATCTTAAAAATATATTTGAAATCAACTAAATATTAAAACTTAAAAAATATATTTGAAATCAAGTAAATATGAAATCTTAAAAATATATTTGACATCAAGTAAATATAAAATCTTAAAAATATATTTGAAGTCAAGTAAATTTGAAATCTTGAAAATATATTTGAAATCAAGTAAATATGAGACCTTAAAAATATATTTGACATCAAGTAAATATTAAATCTTAAAAATATATTTGAAATCAAATAAATATGAGATCTTACAAACATATTTAAAATCAAGTAAATATAGCATTATAAAAGTATATTTGAAATCAAGTATTAATTTAAGCTAAAAAATATATTTCAAATCCATTAAATCTGAAATATTAAAAATATCTTTGAAATCAAGAAAATATGATATCTTAAAAATATATTTTATATCAAGTAAATATGAAATCTTAAAAATATATTTGAAATCAAATAAATATGAGATCTTAGAAATATATTTAAAATCAAGTAAATATGGCATTATAAAAATATATATGAAATCAAGTAAATATGGCATTATAAAAATATATTTGAAATCAAGTATAAATTTAACCTGAAAAATATATTTCAAATCAATTAAATCTCTTTGAAATCAAGAAAATATATCTTAAAAATATTTTTTAAATCAAGTAAATATTAAATCTCAGGAATATATATTAGTAAGATTATATACTTATTTGATTTCAAATATATTTTTAAGATTTAATTTTTTCTTATTCAAAATATATTTTAAAGATTTTATATTTACTTGATTTCAAATATATGTTTTTTCTTTAAATTAAGTAAATATGGAATCTTAAAAATATATTTGAAATCAAGTAAATATGAAATCTTAAAAATGTATTTGAAATCAAGTAAATATGAAATCTTAAAAATATACTTGAAAACAAGTAAATATGAAATCTTAAAAATATACTTGAAATCAAATAAATATGAAATCTTACAAGTATTTTTAAAATCAAGTAAATATGAAATCTTACAAATATATTTAAAATCAAGTACATATGAAGTCTTACAAATATATTGTAAATCAAATAACTATGAAATATATTTGAAATCCAGTAAATATGAAATCTTAAAAATATATAATTCTAATCAAGTAAAAATGAAATGTTAAACATATTTTTGAAATCAAGTAAATATGAAATCTTAAAAATATATTTAAACAAGAAAATATGAAATCTTAAAAATATATTTGAAATCAAATAAATATGAAATCTTAAAAATATATTTGAATCCAAGTAAATATGAAATCTTACAAATACATTTGAACTCAAGAAAATATTATACCTTAAATATTTATTAGAAATCAAATAAATAGTAAATCTTTCACATATATTTAAAATCAAGTATAAATTTTACCTTAAAATTATATTTCAAATCCATTAAATCTGAAATATTAAAAATATCTTTGAAATCAAGAAAATATGAAATATTAAAAATATATTTGAAATCAAGTAAATATGAAATATTAAAAATATATTTGAAATCAAGTAAATATGAAATCTTAAAAATATATTTGAAATCAAATAAATATGAAATCTTAAAAATATATTTGAAATCAAGTAAATATGAAATCTTAAAAATATATTTGAAATCAAGTAAATATGAAATCTTTAAAATATATTTGAAATCAAGTAAATATGAAATCTTAAAAATATATTTGAAATCAAGTAAATATGAAATCTTAAAAATATATTTGAAATCAAGTAAATATGAAATCTTAAAAAGATATTTTGAATTAAATAAATTACATCTTAAAAATATATTTTAAATCAAGTAAATATGGAATCTTAAAGATTTATTTGAAATCAAATAAATCTTGAATCTGAAAAATATATTTGAAATCAAGTAAATATTAAATCTTAAAAATATATTTGAAATCAAGTAAATATCAAATCTTAAAAATATATTTGAAATCAAGTAAATATGGAATCTTAAAGATTTATTTGAAATCAAATAAATCTTGAATCTGAAAAATATATTTGAAATCAAGTAAA
The DNA here is from genome assembly GCF_053919585.1 of Euprymna scolopes. Classification (NCBI taxonomy): domain Eukaryota; kingdom Metazoa; phylum Mollusca; class Cephalopoda; order Sepiida; family Sepiolidae; genus Euprymna; species Euprymna scolopes. Next base: position 21,712,968 of record NC_136527.1, read on the forward strand.
TATGAAATCTTAAAAATATATTTGACATCAAGTAAATATTAAATCTTAAAAATATATTTGAAATCAAGTAAATATCAAATCTTAAAAATATATTTGAAATCAAGGAAATATGATATCTGAAATATATACTTGAAATCAAGTACATATGAATTCTTACAAATATATTTGAAATCAAGTAAATAGAAAATCTTAAAAATATATTTGACATCAAGTAAATATGAAATCTTCAAAATATATTTGAAATCAAGTAAATATTAAATCTTAAAAATATATTTAATCTCAAGTAAATATGAAATCTAAAAATATATTTGAAATCAAATAGTAAATCCTAAAAACAAATAAATATGAAATCTTAAAAAATATATTTGAAATCAAGTAAATATGAAATCTTAAAAATATATTGAAAATCAAGAAAAAATATCTTAAAAATATATTACAAATCAAATATGAAATCTTAAAAATATATTTGAAATCAAGCAGATTTGAAATCAAGTAAATATGAAATCTTAAAAATATATTTGAAATAAAATTAATATGAAATCTTTAAAAGGAGATAGAAGTTTGTCTTTGTATTTACAAATTCAAAATCGTGAGTAAAATTTACGTATTATTTTATTTTATTAATACAAAAAATGAGTTCTCATCAGCTAGAATTAAGTCAAAATATCTAGCGTTCTAGTGCAATATGGTATTCTGTATTTAGTGTGCACATGCACGTTAACCAAAATAATGTCGGATAGTGGTTAATGTACATTGTATAAGTTTAAATTTGCCGATGTCTGTACGTGCTATTCATGTATGTAAACAAAGATATAACTCACTATATATATATATCCTTAGTGCATGAATATTATTTCTGGAGAATTTCAGTGCTGTGTGACAAGTAGTTTTTAGGGTTTACATGTTAGATATTACACACACACACATGTACTGTTTTATTTATATAGATAAGTATGTCAGGTTTCACAGCAGAATTTCTAAGATAGGTGGCTGTAGGGATTACATGATAGTAATGTATAGTATAGAAGTCATTTCCAACTGATCTTTCAGGGTAATGTGCCCAGGACTTGCTGCTACACTGGACATTTAATTTTTCCCTTTATGTGTTTCCATATGAGTCAACAAACTGGTCATCCATGCAAAAGAAGAACCACATACTTCACAAAAATGTGGTTTCTCAACCGCGTGTGTTTTCATATGATTCAACAAATTTGACTTCTGTGCAAAAGAAGAATCACATACTTCACAAGAATGTGGTTTCTCTCCTGTATGTGTTTTCATATGCCGCAATAAATGTGACTTCCGTGAAAAAGAAGAAGCACATACTCCACAAGAATGTGGTTTCTCTCCTGTATGTGTTTTCATATGATCAAACAACGTTGACTTATGTGCAAAAGAAGAACCACATTCTTCACAAAAATGTGGTTTCTCTCCCGTATGTGTTTTCATATGACGCAACAAGTCTGACTTCCATGCAAAAGAAGAACCACATACTTCACAAGAATGTGGTTTCTCTCCTGTATGTGTTTTCATATGACTGAACAACGCTGACTTCTGTGCAAAAGAAGAACCACATACTTTACAAGAATGTGGTTTCTCTCCCGTATGTGTTCTCATATGATTCAACATATGTGACTTCTGTGCAAAAGAAGAACCACATACTTTACAAGAATGTGGTTTCTCTCCCGTATGTCTTGTCATATGGCTCAACAAATGTGACCTCTGTGCAAAAGAAGAACCACACACTTCACAAGAATGTGGTTTCTCTCCCGTATGTCTTTTCATGTGAGTCAATAAATGTGACCTCTGTGCAAAAGAAGAACAACATACTTTACAAGAATGTGGTTTCTCTCCCGTATGTGTTGTCATATGATTGAACAAATGTGACTTCTGTGTAAAAGAAGAACCACATACTTTACAAGAATGTGGTTTATCTCCCGTATGTGTTTTTATATGACTCAACAAATTTGACTTCCATGCAAAAGAAGAACCACATACTTTACAAGAATGTGGTTTTTCTCCCGTATGGGTTTTCATATGACTCCACAAATTTGAATTATGTGCAAAAGAAGAACCACATACTTCACAAGAATATGGTTTGTCTCCCATATGTGTTTTCATATGTAGCATCAAATTTGACTTCTCTACAAAAGAAAAACTATATACTTCACAAGAATATGGTCTTTTATTTGTATGTGTGGTTATATGATTCAACACATTTTACTTCCTCGCGACAGAAGAACCACACACTTCACAAGAATGTGGTTTGTCTTCCATATGTTTCTTTATATGAATCTATAATGCAAACTTCTGCGCAAAAGAAGAACAACATATTTCAAAATAATTTGGTTTATCGCTTATGCTTGATTGCATCTGATTCCACAAAAAGTATCTGGAGTTGAGTGTATGATAATAAGCACCCTAATAATTCTAACTTGAATAAATTTCTTTGAAGGAATTCAAAATTATTTTCCCAGTTTTTCGATCACCAATGAAGAAAAGTCCTTATCTCCTAGTGGGTTTCTTTTCAGTGTTGAAAATTCTGAAAATATACAATAAATTTGAAAAAATAAAATACATGTGGTAAAATTGGATTTTTATTAAAAATATCCACAACATTGATTATTGATTAAATTCAAAATAAAATGAGTGTATAAAATGAGCGATAGCAGCTAAGGTAAATCGCAGTAAAACTGTTATTTGCAACTTTCTAAAGAACACTGAGAATTATGGAAAAGCAAAATACTTTGGTAGGCCCCCAAAATCTCTCCTGCATTGAGTAGGAGAATCAGACGGGTTGTTATGAATGACAGAGGACTTTCTTCTAGTCAAATTACAGTGGTTACAGATGTTGATTGCAGTCCAATCCATCAGACGCCACCTACAGCAGAAAGGCATGGTAAAAAAAAAATGTAAACAAATTCCTCCATTGCTTCCACGTCAGAAAGTTGAATACCAAACCTGGGACGTTAAGAAGTGGAAGAAGTCCTGTTTTCTAATGAGAAAAATTCAATTTAGATGGTTCTGATGGGTTCAGCGATATTAGCATGACAAAATCATGCCCCTTAAAATTTTCTCCACACATCATAGTGGTGGAGGGTCCGTAATGGTATAGAGTGCCTTTTCTTACAGATGGGGCGATGGAGCTCCAGGTGGTGCAGGGCCGTCAGATAGCAGCTGGTTATATTAGCATGCTACAAAAAGCATCTTTGATGAAAGAGGGTCATCGTTTGTGTGGGGATGGTTATTCCAACAGGTTAATGCTGCAATCCACACTGCAAGACGGACCTTGAGCTTTATATAATAAAATGGAGTCCATCCCTTGGGACATCCTTCATGCTCACCGGACATGAATCCAATTGAAAATGTTTGGGGATGGATGACAAAAAAGGTTTATCGAAATAGCAAACAATATTCAACAAAAATGAACTTCGTAAAGCCATCTTGATACACAAAAAAAATCATTCTCTTCAAGGAACATCTTTGCATTGCCCACTGTGTGAATGGAGCATTGTCCTGCACGAAGAGGGTATTATCATCCAATAGCTGGTTAAAGTAGTGTAGAAAATGCTCAGTCAACATATTAATATACTTTGTATGACCTTCACCTTCACCGAGGTGCACAACTTATACGATCTTCACCGAGGTGCGCGACTTGACACACAAAAAAAAACAGCCTCTTAATCACCTGCTAACACACGCATCACAGTAACGTCCAATGACAACAACCTTCTCACTCGACCTGCCTTTTATACCACTATCTCAATCCCTTCTCTTGCGCATGCGCCTGTAGATTCCTGACAATCTCGAGACCTCCGCTTATAAAAACCCAAGTTTTGTTGTTGTGCATGCCTATACAAGGCACAAACACGTGGGCATTTGTTTCGTTGGTAAGTACTACACTTTGGTTAATTAATTCGACCTTGCAAGCAAAATATAGGCCCTTGACCATTGACACTAATAATTCCCACATCAAAACTGAACCTTGCATCATTGAAACTGTACACCTAGTATTAACTAGCACAAGGGGATAAGTCAGACAATTCATGTTAAACAATGAAAGATTAACATGGGTAGACTTGAAGGATAGGGAGACGAGGATGGTTGCGATGAGACATGAGCCACAAGATTTATAAGAAGGCCCTAGCAAAAATTAAATAGAATTAAATGGAAGATCTGGCTCGACATAAGGGAGGAGTATGAGAAAATGCCATGGAGGTTTGTCACATGAGACAGTGGATTCTAGTTGAGACTATGGGTCCAGCCAGTCCCCAAAATACGGAGACAGACATAAAAGAGGAAACCAATTAGAAAGTAAGGGGCTAGTATATAGAACAAGAGAAGTAAGGAGGCAGGTAGATAATTAGATATCAGTTATTCTGGCCAAGTGTCATACTATACCACAACTAAAGAAAAATGGGTTAGGATGTACTTTGATTTAGAAGCAATAAGACTATTTGGGATTGACTTCACTATTGAAAAAAAGGCAGTTGTGTCAGTAACAATATAAATAAGAGAGAAATCTCTTTTTAGGAAAATAGTGCTGTTGGGAAATAAAAGAGACAGTGGAAAAAAGGAGGTGGATTATTGAAACCTTGTGGTATTTCAGGGTGACCAGAGTAGTGGATGAGGAAAAATGTCAGAAGGCCCTAGCAAAAGTTAAATGGAAGATCTGGCTCGACATAAGGAAGGAGTACGAAGAAAATCCCATGAAGGTTTTTCACATGAGACAGTGGATTCTAGTTGAGGCTATGGGTCCAGCCAGTCGCCAAAGATATGGAGACATAAAAGAGGAGTAAGGGACTAGTACATGAAGTAAAGATAAGTAAATAGGCAGGTAGATAATTAGATATTAGTTATTGTGGCGAGCTGGGCCATATACAGAGATTCTGCAGGAAGCATATCCAAGAAAACAAGGGCGTATCAAACTCCTTTTCGATAAGAATTATAGAGCTCTGGTGGATAGAGGAGCAGAGTAATAAAAAATTTTAAGGACTTAAAGGACAGGGATTTAACTATTTGATGAAAACTTTAGTTTAGGAACAGCTAATGGGTCCCAATGAATTGTAGAAGGGTTCGTTCGATTAAGATTAGGGATAGGAAGTCAGTCTATCTAGAAGACTTCTTTGTTACAGAGAATCTCCACACCCTTGTTATACTAAACCACAACTTAAGAAAATTTACATTAAAACACCAGCATCTACATACATATTGACAAGGGTCTGCAAAATAACTTACTGTAGTGTGACTGGTAATGTTGAATGATGAACAAAAGAAAAAACATTTGAAGGGAATAAAAATACCTCAAGAATTCAAGTTGGAAGTTGATGTCTTGCTGAAGATGAATAGAGATTTTTCTTGGGCTGAATCGATACGCTGGAGAAGCGTATTAATACTGGAAATATGAGCTCATACTGAGACTCCAGTATTGAAAACCATTAAAGCAATAAAAGTAGAAAGAAAAAAGTTGTAAGGCCTTTTTTTTCCAAAAGTTATAACTTCTATTTTAATATTTGGTTTTATTTTCATTAAAAGTTTGGAATACCTATAATTCCGTATTCCTTTGGTGTGTAGTGATATTCATATTAAAAACCCTATTTTTCTATTTATTTAAAAAGAAAATACAATTTTCTTATATATGAGTTATCGAATTGCATTCATTAGCAAAAGATCTAACTAATTTGCATATTCTTTTAAACATTCATTTTTAATTAATTCCCTATTAGTTTTTTCAGTTTTCTTATAGGGTGATCACCTTTAGTTAACTATTACGGGTAATTATATTCATGCAGATATTCTACATGATTTATACTTGCGAAATATTTGCGTAAAAAGCTTACGTTTCCATATATATTTATGTATACGTATATATTTTTGTTTCATCTATCTGTCTATCTATCTATATATCTATAAAAATGAACGTGTCTGTCTGTCTGTCTGTCTGTCTGTGTACATTTCCCTACGCAATAACTCTGTCAATTTTTAGTCTATAGACTCGAAATTTGAAATACCGGGTACTGAGATTTGTGAAAATCGATGTGACGGGTGTCAGCCAGAAATTTGGCTGTTAAGGGGTCAAATTTCAACGATTTGACCTTTAAGAACTCTACCAAACTCCTCCGACAATTTTGGGTCTAGACACTTGAAATTTCAGATATAGGTTCATTGAACCTGGATCTAATTTAATAAAGTGATTTGAGCCCGAAACTATACATTTTAAGGGGTCTTAATAGGGGTCAAATTAAAAAAAAATTTACTCTTTTTTTTTTTTTGCTCAGCATACACCTCCAAACACCCGGGCAACGCCGGGCTGAAATGCTAGTATACATATAAATATATAAATTTATTTATATAAATGTATAATTATATATATAGTTATTTATTTATATAAATATATATTTATATATATTTATATATGTGTGTGTGTGTATTGTATATATTACATAAATTGAATAAAATAAAATAATCTATATATATATATTTACCCATTTACATATATTTTCTATTCATTTACTTAAGTATTTTTATATTTTAATTTTTTTTCTTAGTTCAGTTAATTTCTTAGTTCAGTTAATTTCTTAGTTCAGTTAATTTCTTAGTTCAGTTAATTTCTTAGTTCAGTTATTTGTCATTGATGAAAATATTTCTCAAAATTAGATCTAAAGTAAGGGTACTGGCAGGTTAAATTAAGTAAGGACGATAAAACGAAAACTGTGTTCACCTGCCACCAGGGTTTATTTTAATTTAACGTGATGCTGCTCAGACTTGCAAATGCATTCAGGGTCTTTCAGTAATTAATGTTCATAGTTATACAGGGATAGCAAGATTATGCATTACCATATTTGGATGATATTTTAAGATTCTCAGATACGAACATATAAATAGGGTCCTAGCCAGTTTATGCAATTTATTTAATTTTCTCAGATACGATGGAAAGTCACTTAGATCACATAGATAGGGTAGAAGCCAGTTTACATAAGCACAACCTCAGGTTAAAAGCCATAATGTGTGAGATTTCTAGGAGAGAAGTACAGTATCTGTGGTTCAAAGTAAGTGAACAGGGTATAGAGCCAAATCTTACAATAGACGAGATAGTGTATTACTTGTTGAAACCCAATTAGAGATTTCATCAATATCAAAATTTTCCGAGACAATGAAGCCATTATTTTGTTTGAAGAGAAATTATACAAGGTTCCAATGGATCAACAGTCTGACTTTGATGTTTTTCTAAAAACAACGTTTGCAGATATGGTTATGCTGTTATATATTATGTTATATATTGTTATACTGTTATATATTATATTTTATATATGGGTATACTCTTATATATGGTTTAACTTATGCTTATCTTGATCCTGAAAAGGACAACCGACTGTACACAGATGCATCCAATCATGCATTTGAGGAATGTCTGTAGCAAATTGTCTATGATCAGAGGAAGGGTAAAGCAGTTAAAAAAACAATTTACTTGTTATCACATAAAGTTAGTGATATGCAGACGAGATGGTCGACTATAGAAAAAGAAGCATACACGATACACTACGGCCTTAATAAGTTGATTCAGTATTTGCATAGTGCAAAGTTCCTTATCCATACTGATCACAGACTGCTAGAATATTTATTAAACTTGCCTATACAGAATAGGAAAATACAGATGTGGTCCTTTTGAGTATGGCTGTATATAACAGATGGTAGGAATTACTTGGTAGATACGATAAACTCGTATTGTTTAGAGCCAAAACAGTTTGTATCATACAAGAAGAAATCGCCTGAACGTCCTATGTTTTCGAGTGTAGATTTAAGAAGCAGATAAGGAAATTTTTAGATTGAAAGATGCGGATGAAGAACAGTAAACCGTCTAAAATGGAACAAAAACAATTCATAGTGATAGACGAGATAGTGTATTACTTGTTGAAACCCAACGATGAACTATTGATAAGGTTATACGTACCGTTACATCATAGAAAAAAACTGCTAGTGCAGTATGATAACAATATTGGTCAGAAGGGCATAAAAAAGACGTTTCATGCCAATAAACTAAAGTATTTCTGCCCGTATTAATTTTATATTATGTAGCTGTAGTTTGATGTAAAGTCATACATGTTTAATAGAATTGAGGTATGGAGATTGTGCAGGCCAATTCAAACATGAAAGATCATGCCCTTCAAGTAACCTCTTGACACTGTCAGTTGCGTAAAGGGGAGAATTATCCTACATAAAGATGAGATTATCATCTAAATTTTACTTGCGATCCTTTCACGTTTTTCAACTAAACATTTCTTTTTTTCTATACAGGGTGTCCCAATAAAATGTATACGCTCTTTAAATTATCTCAATTTGCTATGAGATGTTTATGAATAAAGAATGGCGAAGAGGAAGTATCGAGTACTGTCCACGCTCACCGGATTTGACCCCCACCCTGGATTTTTCTCTTTTTGGAGGCAGAGTTGAGTGGGCGGAGGCATGTTAAACACAGGGTTCACACCACAAAACGAGCTACAATTAATGAGTTGAAAGCAACCATTGAAAGAAGATGTGCTAACATACGAATTGAACTGATTAGGAACGTTTTCGATTCAACCAATGAGCGCTGTCAGCTGTTCATGGACAACAATGGCCAATAATTTGAACATTTTCGATAATTAGCTGGTTTCTATATTTGTTCATATTAATTTGACCTTGCAAGCGAACTAGAGGTACTAACAACACGCCACATTAATACTCACCCACGTTGCAGTATTGAAACTTTGCACCTAGGATTAAATTCTTCATACTCCCTTTGACTGACCCACTGCCTGCCATGAGTGCCTTGCCTATTGAACTCGCGGTTATTGCTAAAAATCACTTTTGACTAATATGAAGTCATGATCTTCAAAGTATCTGATGGAGTCCAGATGGAACTTTCTGTTCTTTACAGTAATCATTGATTTGCGTCTTGCAACAGAGCCTCACAACTTAAATGCCTTCAATCTGTTCTTAACTGTAGAAAGAGAACACTTTTTAACAAGATTACACTGTTGTTGGATTTGGGAAACCGTTTCAAATCTGTTTCTGGCGCTGCAAATCTAGATAGCATTGTCTTCCCTGTAAGAAGTAACTCTATGACGACTAGATTTAGGGGCGTCATGAACACTGCCAGTTTTCGTGCTTTTGCAGTCACTCATATGGTTATCTAATCACATTTCAATCTGTGGCCGATTTCTCTATTAGATATACCAGAAAGGTGGAGATTAGTGAACTCCTGAGTCATTAAGAGGAAATCGAGGAATATGGACTTGATGTTACGTTGTCTAATCTAAAACAACAACAATTACGATTAGAGATGCTTTGTTGCCTTAAATTTGGTATTTCAAGATAGTTTAAAGCTTATTTTTTCCTTAAGACACCTTACTTTTCACTGTTCTTCTTAATGTATAATTATGTACTTCATCCTATAAGTGTTTATAGTTTCCCTTTTCCATCTATATATATTCCACTATAACTGATTTTTCAATCTCTCCACATATTACAGCTTTTCAATGTTTCTCTAACCTTACTGTTAGTGAATGAGAGTGATGTTCATCTATATGTATAGAGGTTGGCCAAAGGTTTTTGCGATCTCTTAAAATGAGGCTGAAATGGTGGTTCATCTGTTGTTGGATGAAATTTCCCCCAAATTTGGGGCACCACTCCAACTGTTTACAGACAATGTGTCCAAAAATATTAACAAAGTGATGAAGAAGGTATTATAGGACCTCAACATTCATGATGTGAGCACATTATTTTATCACCACAAAGTAACAGCAAAGTAGAACGTTTTAGTTAAAAGTGGGGAACAATGAACAGTCATGGGATATATACATAAACTAAATGTTGGTGGCTGTCAGATTCAATGTGAGTTAAATGAAATTCTCACCATGCTCTCTAATAGATACATGATCTTGCCATTACATAATATATTAATAGATAGATAGATCTTGCCATTACATAATATATTAATAGATATATGATCCTGTCATTACATAATATATTAATGCCTTGTAAAATATACTAGGATGATAAGCAACATGAGATCGCTCTACAAGAGATACATCAATCTTTTATATTCTACCCTTTGCGACCAACGTCGCCAACCCCCAATGTTTCCTCCTGTATCAGAAAACACGCTATGTGATATACATATATCTGTACATGATGTTGCCAAGCTAATCAAAAACCTTGATTCCAGTAAAACAACCAGCCCTGACAGTATTCCATTTATAGTACTCAAAAAACTTCAACCAGAACGAGCATCCATATTTACAAAACTGTTTAAACGTTGTCTTAAGGAAAATAGCTTCCCATCGCTCTGGAAAATCTCATCAGTATGCCCTGTATTTAAGAATTCAGGTGATCGCTCTCAGTACAGGCCAATAAGTCTCCTGTGTGTCATGAGTAAGTTGCTGGAATCTGTGTTAAATACAGAAATAATCAACCATCTAAAGAAAATAACCTTCTTAGTGACACTCAATATGGTTTCCGTTCTGCTAGATCATCAGCAGATGTGCTTACAGTTATATCGCATAGGATTAGCAAATCTCTCGACAGAGGCAACCTTTCTAGGGCAATTGGTCTTGACATATCTAAGGCCTTTGTTAGGGTATGGCATAAAGGTTTACTTCACAAGATCTCTAGCTATGGTATAGCTGGAAATGTCTTCTCAATTATTAAATCATTTCTTTCTGATAGGTTCATAAGAGTAGTAGTTGAGGGGCAAAAATCAGAAGCTCACAGTATTAATGCTGGGGTCCCTCAGGGGTCCATTCTGGGCCCAACTCCTTTCCTGATCTACATTAATGATCTTCCAAATAACATCCTTATATCATTTGTAGACATTTATGCTGATGACACTACCATTTATGGTACCACATCTAAGACAGTAAACGACCAAGGTCTCTCTGATTCTCTCTCCTCTGATCTTGAGCACGTGGTACAATGGGGAAAGGAGTGGCTGGTTACTTTTAATGCATCTAAAACCAAGCTTCTCTCTTTACATCTTCAATATTCTGATCCACATCTGGCATTAATTGAAATGAATGGCTCTCGTCTTCAGGAGGCCTCAAGTTTTGACAAGCTTCTGGGCTTGACCTTTACTCCTGATCTTAAATGGAACACTTACATCAAATCTGTTGCCAAAGCCACTGGAAAAATTGTGGGATCTTTCTATCGATTCAGTAGATATCTCACTGCTGATGCAATTCTCTATCTATATAAGAGCCAGGTACGTCCAATGATGGAATACTGTTGCCACATCTGGGCAGGAGCTGCTAGAAAGGACTTGTCCTGCCTTAATAGAGTTCAAAATAGACTTTGTAGCCTCGTAGGAGATGTCGTTTTCTCTTCCCTGCAACCTCTATCTCACAGAAGAGATGTTGCGAGTTTGTCTCTGCTTTATCGTTATTTTCATGGAAAGTGTTCGACTGAGCTTAAGTCTATGATCCCCCCTTGCCAAACTTTCACAAGAAACAATCATCTAGCTGAAAACACTGTCAATAGTTCCCCCCACTCTTTATCTGTGCCTAAACCTAAACGTAGATTCCATGAACAAAGCTTCTTTCTTAGAACTGCACGCCTGTGGAATTGTCTTCCGTTTTCCTGCTTTACGGCTGACTATAATATGGTTGTCTTCAAGTCTAACGTAAACAAGTTCTTGATGAGCCGTTCCATATAAGTTAACAAATTTACCGAATTGATTACTATATTGTCCAATTTCTACTGTACACTCTTTACCCTTATCCTCGAGTGGCCTCTTGGCCTTGATAATGTGGTGATGCCTGTGTAAAAAAATCTACCTATGAAAGCCTCATTTATAATAACTTCATTTTTATCTATCAAAGTTAGTGTCCCCAAAAATACAAAATAATTTAATTTTAAATCATCTTCACTTTTCAAAACAGAAGTTAAGTATGGATATTGCAAGGAAAAAATACATGTAAAAAATACATGTAAAAATACATGTAAAAAATACATATAAAAATACATATAAAAATAGATATAAAAATACATGTAAAAAAACGTGTAAAAAATACATGAAAAAAACGTGTAAAAATACATCTAAAAAATGCCTGTAAAAAATACATGTAAAAAATACATGTAAAAAATACATATAAAAATACATATAAAAAATACATGTAAAAAAACGTGTAAAAAATACATGTAAAAAAATACATGAAAAAAAAACGTGTAAAAATACATGTAAAAAATACATGTAAAAATGCCTGTAAAAAACGTGCTAAAAAAAACGTTGTGATTTGTTCGTATCATTTGGACTATTGTTCTCATCTTAAGTGTTATTTTTACAATGTTTGCACAATAAATGACACTCAAGATGAGAAAGGTAGTCTTAATAATTTAAAAAATACAAAGAATCATTTCTCATCTAAAAAATTCAGAACCGTAATATTTTAATTTTTTAAGAATCATGATTATTTTTTAATTTAGTCAAAGTAATTTGTAAGGTTTATTGAATGTATTTTTGAGAAAAGTTAAAAATACAGCATAAGTTTCTTTAGTTATCAGCATTCTTTAAACAAACGAACAGAACATTTCACGATTACAACTTTTATAATTTTTTTGGGGGGGGGGGGGACTGAAAGCGAATATATGCTTTAACAGTGGTGCAAAGAAATAGTTTCCATGATATGAAAAAAAATGTACTTTTTAAAAAAAGTGGGGTATCACTTTTCATTATTAATTTAACGTAAAATGAGCACTCACTTTATGACAACCTAGTGAGTTGAGCTAAAAGTTTTTTCTAATTTCATCTTTCAATGAAGCCCGAGGACATTTAAAAACAGAAGAGAAAAAATTGTATACAGATACCTGTCATTCCTTATGTTATCAGTGGTGACCATTTCTGTATGTGTAAGCATATGCATATTTTTACTGCAAAGTAGTTTTCTGATCATTAAATAGTATAATTCCTTATGTTATTAGTGGTAGCCAATTCTTTACATTGTATAATATTTGGAAAACGACTTGTTTTTGACAAAGTTTAATGGGATATTTGTTTTCAGCATACAAAAAACCTATAGAAATTGTCATGTGATTGTTAAGGTCGAAAGTAAGTTACAATTTACCAAAACAGCTGTAAGGCAGCCCCCCCCCAATTACTACCGTGTGGCCTAAAAGTGGGTGCTCATTTGTTGCTAGTGCACTTATTGACCCGCGCTATTTTTAAAATAGTATATTCAAATTTAATTAAAGTTTTATGATACCTTTTTTATTAAATTGTAAGGTTAAAGTACAGAATCGGTACAAAACACCCTCCTCTCCCCATGTTAAGAATAATTAAAAAAATAATATTATTTCAGCATGGATCAATAAGTGCACTAGTACCGCTCATTAAATTTATGTAAAATAGTGATCCCCACTTTTGGAAAAAGTAATTTCCTCATATCATGAAATCTAATTCTTTGCGCCACTTTTGAAGTATATATTCGTTTTCACCATACCCGAAAACTATACACGTTTTGGGTTTGTATTACTGTACACTGCTTCGAAAAAGTTGTCAAAAACAAATATATAACAAATAAATGTTATCAAAGGCAAGATAAGTTACTTTTCTACCAAACTGGATATATTTTTCGTGTTTTTATTCAATGTAACATGTTTATTCAGCTCGAAAACCATACAGGGTTTACCGATGTATTGGAATATTCAAGATGGCGTCTTATTCTCTCTTTAACATGGTAAGTGTGGGAAAATATGTTATAAATAAAAAACCGGATAAAATACTGTTAAAAATTCGCTCAATATATGTTACCGTGACATAGGTTGACATATAATCGGCAGGTTTTTAATAGTATTTTGTATAGTTTTTTATTTATAACACCTTTTCCATACTTACGGTGTTAAAGAGGGTGTGAGACGCCATCTTGAATTTTCCAATACATCGGTAAACACTGTATGTTTTTCGAGCTGAATAAATATGTTACATTGAATAAAAACACAAAAAATATATCCAGTTTGGCAGAAAAGTAACTTATCTTGCCTTTGATATAGGCACCGCCAAAAATGCCCGCAAAATCAAGTTGTTGTTGTTTTTTAAAACGAAATTACATTTATTAAAATCCATTATTTCTGAGTAACTTTTTTTTCCAGAAAGATAAAACCCTGAATTTTATCATATAGAAAACAGAATTATGTAAAACTTTTTCTACTATTTTTAATTAAATTTTAAATGTTAAATTTTCCCCAAAAGTTAACAATTGACATTTTTTTGTCTTGCACAAAAAACGTACTTAAATATTAAGAAAAAAAAAAGGTTTTTGAAATAATCAATTTATTTATTTAATGTCTAACTAAGATTTAGGATGATTTTCTAAGAGAATATGCAAAAATATAATATAAGTACCTGAATTTCAAATAATTCCACTTATTCATATAGGTAACCAGATATTTCGCGTCCATGTAGAGTCGAGATCGACTCTGTTTACGTTTGCGTTTTATAAAGAAGAAATCTATGGAAGACCAAACAGGCCAAAAAAACTTATTTTTCAGTGACGAAAATTTCAATGTATTATTAAGCTGAGGCTGGCCAGTACCAGATGGGTGACCATTTGTATGAGTTTGGTTTTTAATGTGTATGTGTGTGGGGCCCAGACTCCCCAAAATGGGGGGGGGGCAATTTAAAGCAGAATAAAAAAAAAATTATTTCAGCGCGTTTGGTCCACCGTAGTCGAAAGGCGGCAAACGTTTTCAAACGGGATCGAAAAAAATGATGCTATTTTTAACACAAAGGGCACAACATTTATCGAATTTTTTTTTTTGTATCGATTATTCAAAACATGCCCTGTTTAATAATGGCCATGCATTATTCGGCTCGCTAAAAAAAAAATAGTTAATTTATTTATCAAAAATTTTTAAATGGCTTTTTTCGTATAAATATTAAAAAATTTATTTTTTTGTTTTGCTTAACTTAAATTAATTATTTTACTTAACATATTCACCGAATATCACACTTCAAAACTCAAAAGCGGGATAATTAAACACAATCGAAGTTCTGATATTCAGGCGTCAAAATAAGGTATGCAAACAATTTTTTTTTTCTAATCTATAATTCTGTCCCTTACAACAACACAATATGTTTTGTTCAGTTTCAGATGATTATTTTAAGCATATTTGTTCCCACTTCAAAACAAGGGGGGGTTTGTAAGCAAAAAAGATATATATATAAATATTGTTTATGAAAAATAAGTACACTGTTATAAAGTTCATTCTTCTCCTAATAATCGCTGAAAATTTCGTATTGATCGGATAATTACCTGATTTTTGGTAGATTTTTAAAAAAGACGGTCCGTCAAAAAGTACTGACCTGCCCCCCCCCCCAGTTTTGGCGGTGCCTAATATATAACATTTATTTGTTATATATTTGTTGTTTTGACAACTTTTTCTAATCTATGTGTAAATCCAAAGTTTTTATTGTAAAGATTTTTTTCTTTACATCAGATTCTAGACATTGATCGTTGTTTTTTATGTTTAAGTATTTAAAATAAAATAATAGAATAATGATAATCCACTGAGAAAATTTAAAAAAAAAGATGAAATCAAAAATCATTAAACAATGAAAAACATTTAAGATTTATAGCTTTTTTTTCATTTAGTAAACAAAAAACATTAGTTAAGAATATTTTCTTTCGTAAACGATAGAGAAGTTGTTTTGCTTTTTTACATTTAAGTCAATATTGAGAAAAAAAAAAAAACAATCAACAGCGAAAATTTTTCAACGATAATCAACATTTTCATTAGGATTATTCGTTTAGTAAATGTAGTTATCTCCCTTACACTTTTAACGTATTCTGCAAATATGAAAAAATCGATACTAAATTCATGTAGTAATACTTACGTTTTTGTTTTATAATCTGCTTTCGATTAACTTTATCTGCTTTTATAAAGGAAACAATTTTTCAAACGTGATTGACTTTACAAGCTCAAGTTAACATTCAAGATGACGAACGGAAGAACAAGTTCGCAGAAAACAAAATTGCAGAGGAAAAATAAAATAAATAAATTATTTCGAAATAAAGTCGATCTATTTGGTGAATATCACGGATAAAATTAGTTTTATTTTATTTAACATTTTAATATTCACATGACAGACAACAGTTTAAAAATTTCATCTTTATTAAGTCTCTAATTCGTTGCATGTGCAATTTAATGGCGGAAACTGATAGTTTTTTTTAAGCCGCCTTTTCGTATATTTATTTATTTATTTATTAGATTCCTGTTTTTTTAATTTATTTATTGTGTTTGAAACATTTAAGCTTAAAGTTAATCAGCTGCTTGTGCAATTTACTAAACAAATTAAAAATAAAGATATTGAAAAAAGAACCATAGTTAATATCTATACAGAAAAATAATACTCGTGAAATATTTTTACGGCGTCGTTAGAAACGAAAACTTAACTTGAAAGATTAATATTAGTTTTTTTTTTTTTTTTTACTATTTCAGAGATAAAGTAAATCTTAAAATATTGATTTAAAAAATATATAACTTGTTTGACTATTTCTGAGATAATTAGTAAAGTAAAGTCTTAAAATATTGATTTTAAAAAAATAAACCTTGGTTGTGTAAAAAAAAAATTGGGTTTGTATTACTGTACAGTACGAAAAAGTTGTCAAAACAACAAATATATAACAAATAAATATTATCAAAGGCAAGATAAGTTATTTTTCTACCAAACTGGATACATTTTTTGTGTTTTTATTCAATGTAACATGTTTATTCAGCTCGAAAAACATGCAGTGTTTACCGATGTATTGGAAAATTCAAAATGGCGCCCGACACTCTCTTTAACATGATAAGTTTGGGAAAAGGTGTTATAAATAATAAACTAGACAAAATACTATTTAAAAAACACCGAATATATGTCAACTTATGTCACGGTAATATATATTGAGCGAATTTCTAACAGTATTTTGTCTAGTTTATTATTTATAACATCTTTTCCTGAACTTACCGTGTTAAAAAGAGACTCGGGCGCCATTTTGAATTTTCCAATACATCGGTAAACACTATGCTTTTCGAGCTGAATAAACATGTTACATTGAATAAAAACACTAAAAACATATCCAGTTAGGTAGAAAAGTAACTTGTCTTGCCTTTGATAACATTTATTTGTTATATATTTGTTTTTTTGACAACTTTTTTGAATCTATGTGTACAGTAATACAAACCCAAAAAATTAATTAGAAGCCAGTACAATCAATTAACGCCTGAGGTGTGTCAGAAACCTCGTGAAAAATATTGAATAATTCCATCCCCTGTCTTTCCAAGCTTATCACTACTCGAAAAATGTAATTCAATCCCTAATTTTTTTTTTTAAATTTAAGGAGCAAGGACCAAGGTTTCATTTAAAAAAAAAAAAAAAAGACAACTTTACATGTGAATTTCTAAAAAAAAATCTACTTTTTATGTTTTAAATTTGAATATATTATTTATCGATCTTTTATCTTCAATTTGTGATATATAAAACTTTGGTGAGTAAATTAATTATTTACTTTTTAATAGACATTTCAAAATGGGGGAGGGCGTGAATTAAAAAAAACGTTTGTCTAAAATATTATATTCGGTTTCTTGGAAAGAGCATAAAATTTCACATTGACCCTTAAAATATCGTAAAAATAGAATCAATAGAAAAAATTTGATAGATTTTTTAAGTTTAAAAATTGAAAAATACTGAACTCGTAAAATTCAATTAATTTCATTATTGTTTTTTTTTTAATAAAAAATAATATTGCTATTACTTTTTATACAACTTTAATAGTTTATTTTGGAAGTATAATGTATAAAGAAAATAAACAATCCACTTTTAAAAGAGAAATTACGAGCTTTTTATATTTTATTTTCAGTTTCGTGTTAGGGGTGTCAAAATATTGAATAAATACTGATTATCGTAATGTTCCTGAAATATTAAAAATATTTTTAATTGTTAACATCTACAATGCTTTATTTGTATATAAAAAAGCAAACAGAAATTCATGAGTTTTTTTTTTTTTAGTTCATAAATTTTAACTTTAGTAAAGGTGTTTTGATTTACAAAAAAATGATAAATTTTCACTAAAATTAAAAAAATAACGAGTTCAGTGATGGTTAATAAATACTGAAAATTTGGGTTTGTATTACTGTACACATAAATTCGAAAAAGTTGTCAAAACAACAAATATATAACAAATAAATGTTATCAAAGGCAAGATAAGTTACTTTTCTACCTAACTGGATATATTTTTTGTGTTTTTATTCAATGTAACATGTTTATTCACCTCGAAAAACATGCAGTGTTTACCGATGTATTAAAAAATTCAAAATGGCGCCCGATTGTCTCTTTAACACGGTAAGTTTGGGAAAAGATGTTATAAATAATAAACTAGACAAAATACTATTAAAAAACAACCGAATATATGACAACTTATGTCACGGTAACATATATTGAGCGAATTTCTAACAGTATTTTGTCTAGTTTATTATTTATAATACCTTTTCCCAAGCTTACCCTCTCCGAGAGAGAGTCGGGCGCCATTTTGAATTTTCCAATACATCGGTAAACACTGCATGTTTTTCGAGCTGATTACACTGAATAAAAACACAAAAAATATATCCAGTTAGGTAGAAAAGTAACTTATCTTACCTTTGATAACATTTATTTGTTATATATTTGTTTTTTGACAACTTTTTCGAATCTATGTGTACAGTAATACAAACCCGAAAATTTCATTAAAATTGGTTCATTTCCTGAATTGCACTCATTTGGGCCCACCATCAGTAAAGCTCTCTTTACTTTTCCACACACTTTACTGATCAAGCAAACGCTACATATATAGAATGATTCAGTTACGCCACTGTAGTAAAAAAAAAAAAAAAAAAAAAAAAAACCCCTAAAAACAAAGGACATGTTTTGATGAATAATTTAAAATTCAAAGAAGATGTTATGAAATATGTAGCTACGGCTACAACAAAGTACATAGCTGCGACTACAACCTCTTGCGAAACTATGCGTGTGAAACAGAGACTAGCTTTGCAGGCCACCATTTTCAGGCAAAAAAGCTGCGGCATATTCTTAACTCATTATCAGCTTTGTGTTCTCTCTGCTTCTCGCTACTTAACATCGTGTCAACAGGATTTCTCTCTTCAGAATGACCCATATACACCCAGTGAACACTTCCAACACATGTTCGGCAAAAACCCACACAGTATAATACTTTAGACTCTAGTCTTACATACACCTTGTCTCCGTACGGAAGAGACATTTATCGAACCACGTGGATTTAAACAATCTCGGAATTTTGACAAAACCAATAAACATTGCATATGCAATAAACATTGCATATGCAATTCCACCACCAGAAAAAATGGAAATGGATGACGATTTGTGAGAAAACTGGGCACTTTTCAAACTAACATGGGAGAACTATGCGGCCGCGACGGAAATTGGGAAAAAGCAGCAAACGTACAGGTAAGTACACTTCTTTCACTAATCGGCAAAGAATTCGGCAAATATACAAAAACTCGCCGATGTTGGCAGAGGACCGAGCAAACACAAAAAAATTTGAAAAGACTGACAAAGTACGTTGAACCCAAACAGAACATCATATACCAACGGTATACATTTAATTCCTGTACACAGGAACAGGGTGGAAAATTTGACACGCATTTGATCAAACTAAGACACTTAATCAGAACATGTACTACAGTGCCCTTGCGTGACCGAATAGTTACAGGCACCAGTAATAATAATATTCCAGCCAGGCTCCTCAGTGAATCTGGACTCACCCTAGACAGGGCGATAGATATTTGGAGGAGCACTGAACAGACTGAATAACAGTTCGGCAAACTGAACAACCCAATAGAAACTATCCACTACACCAAGGGAGATAAGAAAAAGCCACGAGAATTCATAAAGGACAGCAAATTCTGTGGACAGAGCAATGACAAAGGAAAGTGTCAGGTTTATGGACTTGCATATGCTATCTGCTTAAAGCGCAAATATATTGCCAGAGAAACCAATCACAGGCGCAACCCACCCCATCACAACGGCAAAATAAATCCTCAACACAGCGAACTGCAAAGGTGCGCTATGTGGAAACAGAAGCAGTCAGCAGTGATGAAAGCATCTATGCCATGAGAAATATCACAGATTGCAAACACTATCAGGCAGACGTTTGCATATCCACCCCGGTAGACAGCACAAAAACTGTATGCAAATTGTAAATTGACACTAGGGCCAGCTGCAGTACCCTGTTTGCTGACTACTAATGCTTTACTAAAGCACCGCTACAACCGTCTCTCACAAAGTTGAAGCTGTATGACAATTCTATACTTCAACCTTTGGGCTCAATAACACTTAACTGTGAAGTGAAGGGAATAAAAAGGTCACCTTCCAAGTCGTGTATAGCAACTCACCATCATTAGTTTCTGGGCGGGCTAGCTCTGCACTGAAGCTCATAGCTTTTAACACAGAATGTGTGTGACGGCTGAGTGAAGTAAAGGAGGCAAAACCAATTACAAAAGAAGAAATCCTCAGTAACTACAGCGACATTTTCTCTGAACTGTCAAGCCTATGCAAAATAGTCCTCGCTGAGTCCCTCTACAACTTAAACTGAGTTAAAAAGAAAACATGACGAAATGGTCAACTAGATGAGTAGCACACCTTTCCCTAGTCGATGAGGAGTGGGCGAAGAGACTGACGATCTTGATGTAGTCTGAGTGCGTCCTCCAAGTTCCACTAAAGAATGCTGAGCGTTCTTTTTCACAACATGAGCATGGAAAATCAAAATTCTGATGTTGAACTTAATTCAGCCGCTGACAGTTTCTTCCATTTATATCACAATGTGCGCTGTTAAGACTATTCTCATCTGCGCAAAAACTGAAAGGTCCCGATTCAGAAAGTATTTGCTCATAAACAACTGTAATTTAAACCTGCTCGACATGCATTCCTCCCCCCCCCCAGTTCACGAGGAATTTCGGGTGAGTGACGTGAAAAAGAATGCTGTTCACTCTACACTCTGAAACAATAGAGAAGAGGGTTGGTTAGCTTATGTCCTAGGTGATGAGAGGAGACATTTACATTAGCTATCTCCCCCACCCACGGTGAGTTTTTTTTGCTGTCACGACAAAAAAATCCTGTACAAAAGTCCTCTGAAGCTATATACACTGTGATGGAATCACTAGTCTTGGTTTCGCCGGGGCCACAACCTACTCGCTGGTGCAGTCTCTGAAGCACAAGGAGCGTTGTGTGGCATCAGTCGGCTCAAGGCCCTGGGAGCCTTCTTGGCAATTGTATGCATGTTCTTGGGGGTGGTGTCGTTTCCAGCTCCAGCGTTCTTGGGAGTGGCATAATCTCTAGCTGGATTAGAAGCATTAGGGGTAGTTGGAAGGATCTCAGAAGGGCTCAATGGCATGTCATAAAAATCTTTATTGCTGGACTTACGTATGGGACTATCCGTTGGATTACTAGCATAGACTTCTGGCAGGGTGGCAGGAGAGTTTTCTGACGCCTCTGGTATGGTGCTGACAGAGGCATCTTCCGGCAGCCTGGTGACTGGTAGTAAGGACTCTATCACGTCTTCATTAGTTGTGGTTCTGAAAGGCTTGAATTTCCGAAGGTGTTGTCGGTTTCTGAGCGTAAGTCTCCCAGAACCATCTATCTTGACCACATATTGGTGAAATTGTCTCACCTCCACAACGGTGCCTGTTCGTTCCCAGCGTTTAGGGTTATTTCCAGTTAGGTTTTGAATATACACATGATACCCCATGCTTAGAGGGGGCAAAGATCTTGTATGCTCGCTCCACTTTTCATGCTCAAGGGAATGACGTTTTGCTAGTGCCTTCTCCCTGTTTACGAGCGTTTCAGACCATGTGGGGTGGGGGGCAATACCGACCCATTGGGATGGGATCTCTAATGGGTCGTCCGAAAACTATCAGAGCAGGAGATGCCTTCATCTCTGGGTCGATGGAGTTGCGGTATATTAGCATCGCCCGTTGAAACTTGTCCCCATTGATGGACCCGCCTGCTGAGGTGTTATCCATCAGCATTCGTTTGACAGTTTTGACTGCAATTTCTGCTCTGCAGTTGGCGTGAGGGTTGGCAACAGAGGTAAGGCGATGGTAGACTTCCCATGATCAGAGGAAATCCTGAGTCTTCCCAGCAGTGAACTGGGGTCCCCCGTCAGATGTCAGCTCCTCAGGCACTCCGAAAGTCACAAAGACTTCTTTTAGGCACTTGATGAGGCCATCTGTGCCGTTCTCTGCTTGGAATACCATCGGCCAGTTGGAGTACCGGTCGACCACCTCAACATAATCATGGTTGTTGTGTGTGAAGTAGTCGCTGGCGATCTTGTGAAACGGGTACTCCGGAGGGGCAGCGTTAGAAGGTGGCTGCATAGCATTAGACTTTGCAATCCGATGGCAGTGGGTGCAATTGTCCCTGACACGTTGGATGTCGATGCTGATATTGGGCCAGTAAACCGAGTCAGCCGCGCGGGCACACATGAAGCTGATTCCCTGGTGGGCCGCATGCAGGGCTTCTAATATCTCTTGGCGTAATGTTGCCAGCACAATGATGCGGTTGTCGGCAAGGATCACGCCATCAACGGTGCAAAGGCTGCTGGAGATGCGGTGGTATGGCCGGAGTGCGGTCCTTAGCTGTCAGCAGTCCAAAGGAAATCCGTCATGAATCAGTCTGTGTAATTCCTGTAGGTCTGCGTCCAAAGATGTAGCTTCCTGCACCATGTCCCAGGAAACCACATTAGTGACTGCATAAAGAGTGTTAGACATGGATGCATCATCGACTAGGGAAAGGTGTGTTACTCATCTATGACGTTCTACAACTACACATCGTCCGGATCTCGCCGCTCCTGAAAGCAACTCATTACACCTGAATAAATAATGAGTGACAAAATTGAAGCCACCTGCCCAGTTACTGGATGTGGCTGGAAATCCCAGAAACTCCCTGAATCCCTCAGTAACATGCTCATTACCTCCATGAACTTTATGCCCAAACTGCCCATCCAGCCCCGATGGCCAACCCCCAACAACCAGCAGCTCCCAGGCTTAAGCTTAAGTCCCCATCTATTGGTGCTGAAAGCACCCCCGATCAATGGTCATCCTTCAAGCGACAATGGTCTATGTATAAGACCGGCATGGCTATCACTGATGCTATGTGTGCCACGGCCCTCTTTCACTGCTGTGATGGGGACCTCATGAATGACCTCTTGAGAGACTTGCAGGAAGATGTGTCATCAATGACCGAGGCAGACCTCCTTGCTGCTATAAGGCGCCTGGCAGTCAGGGAGGAGAGCACTCTGGTCCACCGCATCAAACTCAGTAGGATGACACAGGCCCCTGGTACCCCTATCAGAACCTTCCTTGCCGCTCTCAGGGGTCAGTCCGCTTTATGCTAGTACACAGCAAAGTATAAGGAACCGGGCTGTGGCCACACTTATGATTATAGCAGTGAGATTATTAGGGATAATCTCATTCGTGGTATTGCTGATCCAGAGATTCTTTCTGATCTGTTGGGTGATCCCAAAACAGACCGAACCCTGGAGGAAACTGTTG
The DNA here is from genome assembly GCF_053919585.1 of Euprymna scolopes. NCBI lineage: Eukaryota > Metazoa > Mollusca > Cephalopoda > Sepiida > Sepiolidae > Euprymna > Euprymna scolopes. The sequence goes on from NC_136527.1 coordinate 21,736,542, forward strand.
CCTATATAGCCCAGAAGGAACAGGGTAAATCCACCAGGGCAGCTGTTGGAGAAACTATCGCTGCCATGAGCCATGGTAATGACAAACCCCACCAGTTACAACCATCTCGCAGCAACAAACAGAGCAAGTGCAGGGCCTGCGGAGAACTACAGCATGGTAAGTCAAACGACCGGAATTCCAGAGCCAAGTCCTGCAGTGCTTGGTCTGTAACATGCAGCAAGTGCTCTGTAAAAGGCCATTTTGCGACCAACTGCAGTAAGTGCTCGAACTGCGGGTTATGGGGCCACCGAGACAGATCTTCCAGGTGGTGCCCTCAGAACCCCCGCCGTAAGGCTAAGCCCAAGTACAGTAATGACACCTTGCACATGGGGGATGACGAAGCTGGCACACTATTTAACCAGCTTTGTACCGTCCAGACTCATCAACCCTTAACTAGCAGCTGCAAGCCAATTGAACATCATGTATACGAAGGCAAATGGGTCGCTAGACCTTCTAAGCCCCACCCAATGATGACGGTGAAGCTCACCCCGTTACCAGATGACCACAAAAAGCTTGGTTGCCCACTAAAATCCTCCAGCCCCACATCAATCGAAATACCTATGGTGGCAGATTCTGGTTGTCAGAGTTCCATCATACCCATCAGATCAGCACTTGCGATGGGCATCGCCAAGACCGATATATTCCCCGTCAAATTGTCATTCCAGACTCAGACCCAAGATGATAACCAGGGCACACAGCTCTCACCTAGGCATGCAGTACACACTGAACACAGCCTGCGACATTATGTTCTGGCCATGAATGCATGCAGAGATCACAGAGGCAGTCTGAAGGTGGGAAACCTCTCAACTGATCCAACCTCAACAACAGCGACAACTTTTGATGACCCACCCAATACCTGTACACCCCTGGCAGTGTGTGGCTAGTGACTGCTGTGAACTAAACGGTAATTACTTTGTGGTATTGGTTGACATATACTCAGATTTTGTGGAGACCGGCCTCCAGACCTAAGTGGGAACTCCCTCGTCAAAATGCTAACACCCAACTTCGCTGCACATGGCGCACCACGCACCAGCAGCAATGATAACTGACAACGTGACCAACTACACGAGCACTGACTTCCATAGATTTCTGGAATCGTGGGACATCGAACATATAACGTCTAATCCTCATCACCATCAATCGAACAGACGGGCAGAAGCGGAAGAAAAATTGATGAAAGGCATGATAAAGAAATCGACAAAGGAAGGCACGGACATGTGGAAAGCCATACTTGAATGACGTAATGCTACAACACCTGGTATGTACAGCTCACCAGCACAAAGATTATTTTCTAGGTGCACCCTCTCCATGCTACTCTGCACAACCACGCATTACACACCGCAAGTGCAAGGAGAGGTACAAGATAGCCTCATAAAAGAACGGCAAACGGCAAATACATATTATGACCGTCATAATCTACCCAATCTCACCATAGGATAGGGTAAAATGCCACCCACAAAGCCCCTGGAAATCGGCATTAGTAAAGTAGTAGCACCACGCAGTTATGGGGTTGAAGTAAACAAAGATGATAAAGAAACAGAATCCACATCCATCAACCAACCACTCTCCCAACTGGTGTACACTCTATACCACAAGATGCCTCCATGCCACACCTGCAACAAAGAATCAGGCAAATCTAAGACCACAACGATCCCCAACACATGAGAAACAATTTCGTAGGTTTAATCGGGTGATCAAACTCCCTGCACGACTGAGAGACTGCACACCCTAAAACACACACACACACACACACACACACACACACACACACACACACACACCGACTATAACACACTACACATCTCGTTCAGTTAAACAAAGAACCAATGGAGAAAAAGGGGATGTTATGAAGGCCATAGCTATGACTATAACCTCCTGCGAAACTATGCATGTAAAACATGACTAGCTTTGCAGGCCACCATTTTCAGGCAATAAAACTACAACATATTCGTAACTTAATATCGGCTTCGTGTTCTCTCTGCTTTTCACTACTTAACAATATAAAAAAGGGGTGTGTTAAAATGTTTTTGACTACTAATGAGGGTATGACTCGATTGATTTCGACGATCGTTTTTATAGCCACAGTTATAACAATTAACTAATCAGAAGCTTCAAATGTTATTCTAAAAAAATGTCGAATTTTGTATTCAGCTCAGTTCACTGTAGTTTTCTGTCTCAAAATGACTGAATTGTGACTGCCTTTATTCTTCGCCGCCATCTTTGTTACTAAGAAATACTCAACACTCGAAATCGTGACTGCATCTTCTTTTGGATTCAATCAGTTCACCGATGGCCTCTGTCTCAAAATAACTTAAGATCGTGACTGCATTGATTCTTCACCGCCATCTTTATTACTAAGAAATACTCAAGACACGAAATCGTAACTGCATTGATTCTTTGCCGGGTTAATTTACTGCCGCCATATTCTTTTGGATTCAATCAGTTCACCGATGGCCTATGTCTCAAACAACTCGAGATCGTGACTGCATTTATTCTTTGCCGCCATCTTTATTACTAAGAAATACTCAACAAGATAATGTCTCAGCACTTAATAAACAATATATGAGACTTTTTAAAAAGTTTAAAACAATATAATCACATATTTAATAATTGTGAATAACTGCACTGTAATATAATAATAAACACTTTTTATTTATTGTAAACAATATACAGCACTTATTTTTGTTTATTTTAAACAATAAAATCACATATTTAATAATTATTAATAATGCAATTGAAATATAATAATAAACACTTTTTATTTATTGTAAACAATATACAGAACTTATTTTTGTTAATTTCAAACAATAAAATCACATATTTAATAATTATTAATAATGCAACTGAAATATAATAATACACTTTTTATTTCTTTTAAACAATATACAGCACTTATTTTTGTTAATTTCAAACAATAAAATCACATATTTAATAATTATTAATAATGCAACTGAAATATAATAATAAACACTTTTTATTTCTTTTAAACAATATACAGCACTTATTTTTGTTTATTTTAAACAATAAAATCACATATTTAATAATTATTAATAATGCAATTGAAATATAATAATAAACACTTTTTATGTATTGTAAACAATATACAGCACTTATTTTTGTTAATTTTAAACAATAAAATCACATATTTAATAATTATTAATAATGCAATTGAAATATAATAATAAACACTTTTTATTTATTGTAAACAATATACAGAACTTATTTTTGTTAATTTCAAACAATAAAATCACATATTTAATAATTATTAATAATGCAACTGAAATATAATAATACACTTTTTATTTCTTTTAAACAATATACAGCACTTATTTTTGTTAATTTCAAACAATAAAATCACATATTTAATAATTATTAATAATGCAATTGAAATATAATAATAAACACTTTTTATTTCTTTTAAACAATATACAGGACTTTTTGTTTATTTTAAACAATATATTCACATATTTAATAGTTATTAATGATTTAATTGTAAATAAATAATACAAACTTTTAATTTTTTTAAACAATATAAGGACTTTCAAAAATTAAACCATATAATCACGTATTTAATAATTATAAATAATGTAATTTTAATAAAATAATAAACATTTTTTTAAACAATATACTGGACATTTTTGTTAATTTAAAATAATATAATCACATATTTAATAATTATTAATAAGTCAATTGTAATAAAATAATACAGACTTTGTATTAATTTTAAACAATATACAGGATTTAAAAAAATTAAAACAATATAATCACATATATATTATCATTAATTCCATTGAAATAAAATACTAAAATTTTTTTATTTATTTTAAACAAGATACAATATTTGTTTTCGTAATATAAAACAATATAAGTATATATTTTATAACAATAATGTAATTGGGTGCGTGTGTGCAGTCAGCTCCAACCCTAATCACAGTTTAACCGGCTTCCTCCAAAGGAGGAAGTTTCATGGGAGTATGAAATTCACAAGTGACCCCCAGTCGCAGGTATATCCCTGTTAGGGGAGATGATGGCGTTAGGTTTTTGCAACTTTTTGCAGGGAGGTGTCGACGTCCTCCTACTTACAGCATACTTCACAAATTGGTCACCGATTTTAGTAATGACCAGGCAATGTTGCTTAACTTCGGTGATCTGACGGGAACCGGTGTGTCAACATGGTTATGCCATACTAATTAGGGTAGAAAAAATAATGTAATTGCAATAAAATAAATAAATAAAAAAATGTAATTGCAATAAAATAAAAACCCGTTTTATTTTAAACAATATTATGATATTTTTGTTAATTTCAAACAATATAATGACATATTTTATAATCTCTATATAAATAAAATGAACTCATTTTTCCCGTATGATTTTGACATTAATAGGATTAAAAATCAAGATATTTCATGCAAATATAATATGCACAAACGGCAGAACAATATCTGAGGTGTGTTATAGGCTTATTATTTCTCAAATTCCTCGATAATCTTAGATTTCTATACTTTTTCTGCTGAGAAGTCACGGCCAAAATCGGTTAAGATCAATGGAAGTGGTAAAATATTTTCTCTCTAATAAATTCCTCCTCCCCCTGCCACCACTTAACACCGTTTGGGGATCGTTCACAAGGAACAGTTGAGAAGAGAACACCGGTTTGGCTTCGTAGTTCTTTCATGTGAAGTTATTTAAAATCACTAAACTAAGCTGTGGCGTAGTGGTTAGCGTGCTGGACAATTCACATTATATTTTCACGTTCGCGCCGACCTACCGTAGTCGTTTTTTTTTTTTTTTTTTTTCCTAAACAACTGGAATGGACTTTTCTTGGTGGCCGAACTGTTAATGTTGCAGATGTTTTTTTTTTTTTTTTTTTTTTACACTTTATTTTCCTACTTTTACTCATGACTCCGAGTTTGATCCTTCCAACTTACCTACCATAACATTTTTTAAAACTCCACCCCCATCCCGGAAACAAACACTCGGGCAACGCCGGGTACCCCCGCTAGTTTTAAATAATATAAGGATTTAAAAAAAAATTTAACAATATAATCACATATTTATTAATTGTAATAAAAAATAATAAATATTTTCTTTTATTTATAACAATATACGGGACGTATTTTTGTAACTTATTACTACTAATTCAATTGTAATGAAATAATAAACACTTTTTATTTATTTTAAACAATATACAGGACGTTTTTTTTGTAATTTAAACCAATATAATCACATATTTAATTATTATTAATATTTATTTGATATAAAATCAACAGTTTTTTAACAATATACAACAGTTTTTGTTAATTTAAAGTATACTAATCACATATTTGTTAATTATTAATAATTCTATTGTGATAAAATGATAAACACTTTCATTTTAAACAATATACGATTTTTTTAAATTTAGAACAGTATAATCACATATTTAATAATTATTACTAATTTTATTGTCTTTTGGATTCAATCAGTTCGCCATTAACTACATCACAGACCGCATTTGATTCTTGGCCGTCATCTTTGTTACTAGCAATTACTTTACACTCAGTATCAGGACTGCACTGCTTCTCAGCCGCCATCTTTGTTCAACAGGATGTCTCAATACTTAACCCACTTTTTATTTATTTTAAAAATTATACGATTGTAATAAAATAACAAAGACTTTCTATTTGGTTTTTTTTCTTGTTGATTTTAAACAATACTCATGATAGGGGTATGATCCCGCACAGTTGGAAGATTCTATTTATAAACGACGATTCGAATTAATTCACGTTCCGCTACCAACAAATCAGAAACCATAATTGCTCCATAAAAATTAAACCTTTTCATTAGAAACTTTGCATGTTTTTTTTTTTCCATGTCAACACGGGAAGAAGAACATTAGCTCTGTATGAATTAAATTTTTTATGCTTTTTTATGAAAATATGTCATCGTAAATTATAACGCAGAAAACCAAAACTGTAGTAAAGGTATTTTTTGTTTAAACAATATACTACATTTCCAGTAAAATTAAATTAAAATAAAATAATGGGTTATTATATTAGGTGATCATTATTTTATAAATATTGAAAATTTCATTAAAATTGGTTTATTTTCTGATTTTTGGTGAATTTTTAAGTAAAGGGGGGGGGGTCAAAATGTTTATACATTTTGAGTATCAGTATTCATTTTGCACGTACCTAATTTAGCCTCATATCAGCTTGTATAATTTATTCTTGTTAAGAAAGCTATCATCGCAAGCATTGCCTAGATCTTACAGAATGTGGCTGAATTTATTGCCTTTAACCTTAATTGCTACTTGTTTTGAAGAACTACTAAGAGTTCTGACCAGGCTATGTGCGTAATTGGAAGAGACTATATCTTTGCGTGGTCTCAGATTAGTGTTATATTATTTACATGTGCGGATGGTTGGTGATTAACTAGAACGCTGAGAGACTGGAATGAAACGTGTTTTATTTTCTAGTCTTACAAACCGGAACTGCTTGGCGGTGAAACCGAAACCGGAAGTAGAGTTATGGGAGAGGAGTGGGAGGAAGACTGGATGGGGTATCACTATTGATACTACAACATCTCCCTTTCTATTGAAGGAGAAGTATATTGGGTTGTGATGGGCTGGGGGATGGTTTGTGAGGAGGGGGTAATAGTTTGTTTGTTATGTGTCACAGGTTGAGTCTCTGTATAGGTTTGCTCGGCCTGTTTGATCTGCGTGGTTTGGCAGGCGTCGATGGAAATGATGAATGTGTTCATGAGATGGTTGATATGTGACCATCGACTTGCCTTGGGTTTTGTGCTGGAATAGCGTTGTGAAGATAAGAAACTCTGTGTGTTCCGCAACAAGTTTTCAATTGGTGCTGACACTTCATATTGGCTGCCTTGCCCTTTGTTGGCCTTAATGACTGTTTGTTTCTAAGATGTATTACACCACTTGCAAGTTTCACCAGGTATGACCTTGGCTCATCAGCAATCTGTACAATCTTTCCGGGTTCCCAGAGTGTGGTTCTTTTGTCTTGAACATGAACCTGTTGATCGGTCTGTAACATTGTGTGTTGGTGGCTATTCTTTCGGTCGTATCATTTTTTGTTTCTTCTTTGTTTTTCTCAAGCTCTACCTTTGTTTGTTCATCTCCTAGTTGTTGTTTCGATATCAGTGGGGTCCTCATGGGTCTCCCATTCAGTAACTCTGTTGGGGATTTGATTTGAGCTGATAGCGGTGTGGCCCTGTAAGCCATCATTGCTAAGTGGCTGTCTGTGTTTGCCTCTCGAGCTTTCAAAAATAGCTTTTTACAGATACTCACCATCCTCTCTGCGAATCCATTTGACTGAGGGTGGTTTGGTGACGAGGTAGTGTGCTTGAAGTTGTAGGATTTGGCAAACTCTGTGCTGGAATACTGTGGCCCATTGTCACTGTATACAACCTCTGGAACACCACGTTCTTCAAACAGGAGTTTCATTTGTCGAATTATTGCGGCTGATGTGGTGGAGTGGAGACGCCGTATAAATGGACTGCGGCTGTAATGGTCTCCCATTAGTAAGAATTTCTTATCTTCCATAGCAAAGATGTCTGTACTGATATACTGCCATGGTTAAGAAGGGGTCTCATGCTGATGTAATGTTTCTGATGGGATACTGGGTTGGTACTTCTCACATGTAGAATAGTCTCTAATTAGTTCTTCTATGTCCTTGTTGATACCGACCCAGAAAACTGCTGTTCGGGCCAGTAAACGTGTTTATCTATGTAGTTGTTGTAGGATGTCTGACTGAAGTGAGAGAGGTATAATTATTTTATTGCCTTTAAGGAGTATCCCATCCTGGATTCCAATTTCGTCCCTATAGTTCCAGAAAGCTTGTATATGAGGGTGACAGTTGGATCTATTTGCTGGCCATCCCGACGTAACGGTGTTGGTGAGCTCTTGTAGTACTGGGTCCTTGAATGTTTCTGCCTTGATATCTTGCAGGCGAGTTGGAGATGCATTGAGGTGTGCGTTAAGTAGATGTATGTTGATGTCTACATCTCTGATTGGTTCCCCTGCTCTTGGTGATACTCTGGATATGCAGTCGGCTATTGGGATAGACTTTCCTCTATTTAACTGTGAAGTCATAGCCCTGGATTTTGAGTAACATTCTTGCTAGCCTTGGTTGTGCATTAGCCAGATTCTTTAAGGCTATTGATTCTAGTGGTTTGTGGTCTGTTTGTATTGTCACTGCTTGGCCCCATACATAGTGATGAAATTTCTCCAATCCAAAGACCACTGCTAGCATTTCACGTTCTATGTTGGAGTATCTTGTCTCTGGCCCTGACAGGGTTTTGCTTGCTAGAGCGACTGGCATTCCATTTTGAATGAGGGCTGCGCCCAGTCCAGTGATGATGCATCTACTTGTATACTGATTGGCGCTTTTGGGTCAAAAGATTTGAGCAAAATTGCTTTTCCTATTTCCTCTTTTATGTTGTTGAATGCCATCTGTTCCTGTTCTGTCCAGATGAACTGCGTTTTTGTCGACAGAAGGTCTCGGAGCGGTTTGGTCAGCATTGCCAGGTGTGGTGAAATCTTGTCTAAGTAATTTGCTAGCCCAAGAAAGCTTGTTAGTTGTTTTTCATCTTTTGGTGGTTTCATCTGAACGATCGCTTCTATATTCTTTGGGTCTGGTTTCACTCCATCCCTTGATATGACATGTCCAAAAAAAGAAATTTCTTGTGCGCGGACCACTAATTTGTCTGGGTTAAACTTGCAGTTCTTAGACCGAGCTCTTTCTAGTAGTTCCTTGAGCGCTTTGTCATGATTGCTGCCATCCTCCTCAAATCCGACAATAACGGTGTCATCCGATATTGAGAGAACATTCTTGATGTCTCCAAAAGCATCAAACATAGCTCGCTGAAATTCGTCTTGTGCGCTCTTAACTCCCATTGGGAAGCGCTTGAACATATAGCGTCCTTCAGAAGTGATGGAAGTGGTTAGTTCTCTTGATTTCTTATCAAGTTTCATGTTGCAGTAGCCAGATTTCACATCGATTATTGAGAACCATTTTGCTCCATGGAGTCTGCAGATGATTTCCTGAAATGTCGGTGTGACAAAATGTGGTCGCAACACCGCCTTGTTTAGATCCTTAGGATCCAGGCATAGCCTGACAGATCCATTGGGTTTTGTGACACACACAAAGGAGTTGACCCAGGATGTCGGTTTTGTTACTGAAGTTATTATATCCTGGGCTACAAGGGAGTCTAGCTCTGCTTTGAATGTCTCTTTTAAGGCTATTTAAGGTATACTGGAGGTATTGATGGGTCAATCTTAATGGTGTACTCCCCTGGCAGACACCCGATGCCCTTGAACACATCAGAAAACTCTCTCAGTATGCGCTTTCTTTCTTTCATGTCTCCTGGTTTTGCGTGCGTTGCTGCGGTTGAATCGGTGCGGCCATGCTCCACTGTATTAGTCCCTATTGTAAAATTAAGGGTAATTAGTCCCAGTTTTCTAGAAGTCTGGAGGCCAAGTAGTGCGGATCCACTGCTTTTTATCACGTGGAAGTTGGCAGTCGTAAATTTGTCGCCATATCTGACTCCTAGGTGACATATACCCACTTGGTCGATTGGGACACCACCGAAGACAAATAGTTTGATTGGAGTGTTTAGAAGTTGCACATGTTTGAGTTGTTTGTAACACTCCCATGCGATAAGGTTGCTCATGGCTCCTGTGTCCACCTTCGCATTTATTTTTATTTGGCCCTGATATGCTATGGAAATATACCTCTGTTGGTGCGTGGTCATCTTCCTCATCGCTATGCATTGTAATGTTATGGGCGTTTCTGTTTCTTGGGTTTCTTGTTGCTCTTGGGGGCCTGTCTTGTTTCCGAGTTGAATCTTTTGTGTCTCTGGTGCGGCAAGCGACTGCAAAATGTTCCATCTTCCTGCGCTTCCCACAGGTTTTCCGTTTTGCTGGGCATTCGCCTCTGTAATGGCTTTTCCCAAAAAAATAGCATTTGTTATAATATTCTTTCCCAGCCTTTATTGCATGGGCATCTTGTGGTTTTTCCTTGGAAAACTGTGGGATATTATGCGTGTTTTGTATTGCCTCCACCTGTTTCAATGTCGCTTCTTCTGTCTCTGCAACATGTAGTGCTTCTGCGATGTTGAGATTATATCCTTCCTTAAGTAAGGATTTTTGTGTGCAATTATTGTTCAGTCCAAAAATGAAAATGTCTACCAGAAGAGTTTTCTCAACGGGGGACTCGTACTCGCATTGTTTCAATATCTGCCTTAATCATTTAAGAAATGTGTGGGCTGATTCATCAGGTGGTTGTCGACACTGTAGAAGCTGATACCTCGAGACGCGGAAGTTTGATCTTGGTTCTATATATGCACGGAATTTCTTAATGTAGTTTTCTAACTTACGTGCTTCGACGCTGTAGAAGCTGATACCTCGACACGCAGAAGTTTGATCTTGGCTCTTATATATGCACGAAATTTCTTAATATAGTTTTCTACATTACGTGCTTCACTTTCCTCAAACTCAAATGTGTCACTCAGATCCTGTCCTTCAATCCCTGACCACAATAACAGATAATTAACTTTTACATCCTAACTTACATCCTTGAGGGGTCCGTTAAAGTGCAACATGACCTGTCGAACGAATCTATCAAAATCTTCTGATTAATTATTACTCTGCCAATCCATAGAAGGGGGCGGTATTTGACAAGCCATTGTTGATAAGGAATTAGCACCTGAAGAAATAAGTTGTTTTTTTTTATTTATAAAAGTGTCTGATTAAACATGTTTAAAATTAAAATATAACAAAAACATTTATGTTTATTTCAAGGGTGCCCACTGCCCATTATATACAGTTTGTGCTTCCGTAACTGGGTGGACAGACATTAACGCCACTTATAGTCAAACGGAGGAAACAGGCTCTCTCTTTCTTCATGATTACCACAAAATATATTTAAATAAATGGGTGTCTTTCTGAGTACGTTCTTTTGACATATTTACAGAACTTTTAATAAAACTATTAATAATAATAATAATAATTATAATAATAATATAAATAAATGGTAAATTCTTACGACCTGCCCCAGCATATTATAAACACTCCAACCTCCCTATGTTAAGAATGGCTTTCGGAAATAAACACCCCTAACTTCAAAAGCCGTTCTTAACATGGGGAGATTGGGAGGTGTTTATTCTGAAAGCCGTTATTAACATGGGGTGGTTGGGGTGTTTATACTATGCTTGAGCAGGTCGGAAAGTATACATCCTTCTAGACCGAGGCAATTTTTATGCGTACTAAAATCACAAGTATTAGCAAAACATTGGAGATTTTTAAAAATATATTTTATTCACATATCTTTTATAACTTTTATTTGTATAAAGATGACGTGTAGTATCACAAGACACAAATCTTTTTATAATTTTTATTTTTATTTAAAAAAAAAAAAAAAACTTGATATTTGCTTATTTCTCCATAAAGGCAAATTAAGTACAAGTAAGGTTAGCGTCCAAAATTGGTGCTAGTGCAGACAGTGATCATGTTAAGAATGTTTTTTTTTTTTTTTAAATAATAACGTTATTATTTACGTCCGGATCACTCTCTGCCTGCAGGTGCACCAGTGCACCAGTGCAGTGCACTACTGCACTACTGCACCAGTATCGGCAAATTAAGTGAAAGTAAGTTTAGCGTCCAAAAATTTCAGTTTCCAGTGTTTTGCAATTAATATAGGTCATTCATTTTATTTTTTTATTATTATTATAACTATAATTACTAATAATAGTTTTATTAAAAGTTCTATAAATATATAAAAAGAACGTACTCAGAAAAAAAAAAAACACCCATTTATTTAAATATATTTTCTTTAAATACGTTTGTTTTATTACTTACATTAAAAAGTTTTGCGTAAATAGAAAAAAGTTTGTTTTTTTAATCCTTAAAAGTTTTGTAAATATTTAATATTAAAGAAAATGTTTTGTAAATATTTATTTTTACTTTTAAATCTTTAAAACTTTTGTAAATATATTTTTTAAAAAAATCTTGCTCGCGAACATTCGAATATGTCTGCTATTTGACCTGTTTACAAGTTTAGAAACAACTAACGACAATGTCAAGGTCGAACGAACGGTGCACCTTGAATTGTTTGCTTATTTTTGTCGTCTGATACGGGGTATCTAATCTTTACTCGATCCCTATATATATATATATATATATATATATATATATATATATATATATATATATATATATATATATAAGTAATGTGATTGATAATTAAAATTTAAAAATCAAATTATAATTAAATTAAAAATCCGTTTCATAAGAAGGAACAACAATCATTTGATTTTGTTGTTGTTCCTTCTTATGAAACGGATTTTTAATTTAATTATAATTTGATTTTTAAATTTTAAATTATCAATCACATTACTTAATATTGAATTAGCTCTAGGATCAAGCTTATTATATATCTAAATTACAACGAGCACTTTATCTTTCCTGTATTTTAATTCAACTAGTAATTTCACTGTTACATTGAAATACACTCAGCTCTTTAGACTATTGTTCTAATCTCCTTTAAATTATATATATATATATATATATATATATATATATATATATATATATATATATATATATATATATATATATCTCAAAATCGATTAAATAACCAAGCAGTAGAGTTAAGTTCCAAGATTAACTTTTAAACCATCGTTTCAATTAAAAAAAAAAACATAGTTTTAAAAATATCAATAAATTACAATAATTATAAAAGTTGTTTTCGTTTTTAAAAATATGTATTATGTCCCTTAGTTTAGTCGCTTCAAAAGTTATCTCCCTTGGCCGGACATTTTTCTTATAGAGCTTCTCCTAACTCCACACTGGCACGTTGACCGGTGTTTTTGTTCCCTAATTGTAGTCAGTGGCATTTCTAGCCGCACATGTCTGTCTTTTATGTTCTGTTGTCCTTCACCGTTTTAAACCATCTCCGGTAAGAAACATTATATATCTCCTTCTTAAAGAAACATTTTAATATTTTTAACATTATTTTTTTAATATTATTTCATCTTAACTACGAACTTTGTTTATTTTCTTTACCCGCATGACCGACCCCCTTACTTCTAGCTGTGTTGTTCATTTCATTACGCATACGACTCCCCATTCAGCCCTTTATAACTTCTCGATTCTTATCTTTTCTCTTTGTGTTATCAACGATATTTTTTGTTTTGTTTTTGTTTCTTTCATTTTTACTGAACCTACTCTCAATATGCGTGTGTTAATTAAAAGGGTTAAAAATATAAACAAGTCAAACTTTGTGTGGATCAGTTATCTTAAACTTCATGCTATTCTCACGAGATCTTCATTTAGCTAAGCCTGCATAATGAACAGGACATTTACGTTTGAATTATTTGAATTAATATTCCTAACACGTATAAATGTTATTTCATCTTAAAACAATGATTTTTAGTTCTTTGTCAAGTGTATAAAATAAAATGAACTTTCTTACATGTAGAACTTCTGCGCAAACGCATTGTCTCTTGTAAAAACTCTCGTTTGGGGAGGGGGGGGGCTAATTAAGCTATTTTTTTTTTTTTTTTTTTTTTTTACAAACAACGTTTTTTTAATTCAATATCTTAAAACTTTATAAATTATCTTTGAAATAGTCCCAAAAACTAACATTTATCTTTCAAGGTGTTGTGAAAATTGAGTGTGACTGCAGTCATGGAGGTGGACTGGATAAAATATTGTTAAAAACTCGCTCAATATATGTTACCGTGACATAGGTTGACATATATTCGGCGGGTTTTTAATAGTATTTTGTATAGTTTTTTTTTATTTATAACACCTTATCCCAAACTTACCGTGTTAAAGAGAGAATCAGACGCCATCTTGAATTTTCGAATACATCGATAAACACTGTATGTTTTTCGAGCTGAATAAACATGTTACATTGAATAAAAACACGAAAAATATATCCAGTTTGGTAGAAAAGTAACTTATCTTGCCTTTGATAACATTTATTTGTTATATATTTGTTTTTTGACAACTTTTTCGAATCTATGTGTACAAACCCTATTTTTCATTATACCTTTTTTCACGTGTAATTTTCTTTTAACTTTAGACTTTTATCCTTTAAACACTATAAAAAAATATCGGAAATCTACAATAAAAACAAAACAAAAAATGATGAAGAAACTGATTCCATATCAGTTCCTTTGTCATTTTCCGCCATGAATTGCACGTACCATGCAACGAATTATAGAAGTAATAAAGATGAAACATGTAATCTGTTTTCTTTTGTGTAAATATTAAAATGTTAACCTGAGCAGATAAAGTTAATCGAAAGCAGATTATAAAACAAAAACGTAAGTATTACTACATGGCGCACGTATGTGTATTTTTTATTTTCATATTTTTTCATCGGATTATTATCGAATGGTCACTAATCTATCAGATTTTGTTTTCAATACTGACTTAAATTTTATCTTTTAAACACGATAAAAACATCGGAAATCTAAAAAAAAAAAAAAATAATAATAAATAATAATCTGGCTTTCAAAACTAAGTTCCTAACGAATTAAAGAATTAATAAAGATGAAACTTGTAATATGTTTTCTCTCATGTAAATATTAAAATGTTAAATAAAATTATATTAATTTTATCCATGATATTCACCAAATAGATCGGCTCTATTTCGAAATGATTTCTTTTTTTTTCTTCAATTTTGTTTTCTGCGAACTTGCTCTTCCGTTCGTCATCTTGAATGTTAAGTTGAGCTTGTAAAGTCAATTACATTTGAAAAATCGTTTCCTTTATAAAAGTAGATAAAGTTAATCGAAAGCAGATTATAAAACAAAAAGGTAAGTATTACTACATGAATTTAGTATCGATTTTTGCTCATTTGCAGAATACGTTCAAAATGTAAGGGAGATAACTACATTTACTAAACGAATAATCCTAATGAAAATGTTGATTTATCGTTTAACATTTTTTCACTGTCGATTTTTTTTACTTTCAATATTGACTTAAACATAAAAAAATAACTTCTTTATTGTTTAACAAAGAAAAAAACTAATTCTATAAATTTTAAATATTTTAAACTAATGTTTTTTTTTACTAAAAAAAAATCTTTATCGTTTATTTTATAAATTTTAAATATTTTAAACTAATGTTTTTTTTACCAAAGAAAAAAATCTTTATCGTTTATTTTATAAAATTAAATATTTTAAACTAATGTTTTTTTTTACCAAAGAAAAAAAATCTTTATCGTTTATTTTATAAATTTTAAATATTTTAAACTAATGTTTTTTTTACCAAAGAAAAAAATCTTTATCGTTTATTTTATAAATTTTAAATATTTTAAACTAATGTTTTTTTTTACCAAAGAAAAAAAAATCTTTATCGTGTATTTTATAAATTTTAAATATTTTAAACTAATGTTTTTTTTACCAAAGAAAAAAATCTTTATCGTTTATTTTATAAATTTTAAATATTTTGTAACTGTTTCACAAGTTTATATTAAAAAAAATGTCTTTTGTTTTTTATTATTTTTTTTTCAGCAAATTATTTTATAGTTTTTCGGGTGTGCTCAAAACGAATACATACTTCAAAAGTGTCGCAGAGAATTTGTTCTCATGATATGAGGAAATTACTTTTTCATCAGAATCAGTTTTCTATATAAATTTAATGTAAAATAAGCACCCACTTTCAGATAATTCTTTTATTTGTTTTGTAGCCTGCCTGAAAGCCGTTTTGGTAAATTGTAATTAATTTTCCACCTTAACAATCAGCTTTAACATTACAACTAAGATAGGTTTGTGCATATGCTGAAAACGAATATCGCATTTAAATTTGCTGCAAACAAGTAGGTATCTGGATATAAAAAACTGTAATTGTTTGTTATCAGTGGTGGCCAATTTAGTATGCACTTGCACATACAGAATTGGCCACCACCGATAACATAAGGAATTACATTGCTTAATATTTGGAAAACTACTTATTTGTGTCAAATATATGTGTGCACTTGAGCACACAGAAATGGTCACCACTGACAACATAAGGAATGACACGTATCTGTATACAGATTATACTTTATTTTTGTTCTTTAATTTCCTCGTGTCTTTATTAAAAGAAGAAATCAGAAACAAAAAATACTTTTTGCCCAAAAAACGAAGTCAAAACTGACCACCTTCCTAGTTGGTCATAAAGTGGGTGTTCATTTTACGTTTAATATATACTTAAATGTGATCCCTCACTTTTTCAAAAAGTAAATTTTTCATATCATGAAAACTATTTCTTTGCACTATTTTTTGAAGTATATATTTGTTTTCAGCACTCTCGAAAACTTATAAAAGTCGTCATTGTAAAGGATTTGAGAGGCTTGAAAAGATTCTAGACATTGACTAAAACAACAAACCTTACAAATAGCTTTGACTGAATTAAAAAAAAAATAATCATGATTTTTTAAATTTTACATTGTGCTTACTTTCTTTTTGCCTCCTCAATTTGAAGTTATTTTTTTTAAAATGACTTGAACACTAGAATATTTCAATTAAAAGTCAAGTATAAACAAGTAAAATTATAGAAGAATAAACGGCCAATCAAAAAGGTATAGTTTGTTTAAACAGTTACATTGAATTTAGCTTAAATTTTCAGTTTTTGAAAAAGTTACAAGTGCGGACTTTCTTTTTGCCGCCTGTGTATATTAATAGCTTTGACTGAATTTAAAAAATGATCATGATTTTTAAACAGATTATAATATTACGGTTCTGATTTTTTTTAGATGAGGAATGGTTCTTTGTATTATTTAGATTATTAAGACTACTGTTCTCATCTTGAGTGTTATTTATTGTGCAAACATTGTAAAAATAACACGTGTCGAATATTTACTTACTGGATTGTGATAGTACACTTTAACTTTAATTCTGTTTTAAAAAGTGAAGTCGATATAAAATTGAACTATTTTGTATTTTGGGGGACATTAACTGTGATAGATTAAAAGATTGGAATTATTATTAATGGATTTTCATAAGTGGATGTTCTGCATTTGTCATATGCACAGCTTGACTGAGAAATGACTTTTTATTTGGTAAGCTGGAAGGAAAGTTGACTTGTAGCAGAAATAAGCACAGCTTACAAACCAGATATTCAAAATCCCAAACTGTGAGGTGTCGGTGCTGTTGCTATCGAACTAATCGTTTCCATCTAGCCTTGAGGCACTGCTTTTGTATAAAAAATGAATACTTTCAATTATCACAAATAAGATAAAAATGTGATTAATCCCTCAATGTTAATAGTAGGGTTTATTGCTCCGACGTAGAGCACCTAATAACGTCACTGAAATGTTGGTTTCAAATCCCACTGATCAGTTATAAAGATGAGAGTATGTAATGTAGCTCTTGCACTCAAACTATGTATTTAAAAAAACTCGGACCTTGCACATTGTCTGATACCATCGCAGGAAGAAAGTATGATGGAATGACATTAAAAAGCATTTATTCCAGTAATTTCCAACAATGCACTTCACTGTATATTAAAATATCACTTCTGCATCGAACATGTCTGTCAGAAATGCCCTGTTAGGATGTGTCATTTTCCTCTCCTGCGTCTACACATTTTTCATATGAGACAAAACATCTGATTGCTGTCTTTTCTCATTTTTTCTCTTCTCCTTCCCGTGACATCAGTATGTGCACACTTGCTCTGTTTGCATATGTGCTAAGACGGCGGCTGTTTATATTTTCACTAGTTAGCTAACCTACAGCTGCCGATTTTCTCACATGTGCACTATGCAGGTTATATTACAAAAAATATGGTTTTGGATAGCTGAATACAGCATTTAAATAAAATCTGAGTATTATATCTAGTTTCTTTGTTAATTTATTTCAGCTGGTAAGACCCTTCTGGAAAATTGTTTAATCCAGAGATTTTTAAAATAGTTTTAAAAAAAACCGAGATTATTTTAGTTTTTCAATGAGTGTGATTTATTATTCATTTTTCTTGGTGTTGTATTGTAAGTTTTATTCTTAATTCTTCTTGTTATTTATTACTATTGCTGTTACTCCCCCTTTGCTATTGTTATGAACTTTTATTTTTATTTCGGTTATGACTGAAGGTAGCCTTGCATCCATGGAAATTAAGTAAGGAACCGTTATCCCCCTCTTGTTATTTGTATGAACTTTCATTTCTCTTGTGACTGAGTAAAAGAACCTGTATATCTATCTTTTAGATCCCTAGCCATGTGTTTGTTATAAAATTTGGATACATTTCAAATGTTATCTATGATAATCATCTGGGAGGATGCAATCAAGTAAACTTTTAATCTCCTTCCTCATTTTGAAGTCAGAGAAGATAAACTCCTAGAGGTGCTGATTTGTTCTATTTGGATATAAGACACCTTACTTTCAACAGTTGCCAAAAGGACATCATTTCTCAGATTAGCATGAGGAAAAACTGATCATTTCATAAGGAGGAGATGTGCTTGTTAGTTCTATTTAAATATTTGATTGTCACATCTTGCGGTCAGAGAAGATAAACTATTTGGATATGTTTGGTCAACTTACTTTCATCGGTTGCTAAAAGGACATCATTTCAGAGTAGCATGAAAAAAGCTGATCATTCCTGATGTATTTCCCCTACAATCATATGAAATTAACAAAAAATCCTTCTACTCTATTTGTATACGTAAAACTCTCCTCTGGCCATACAGGAAGAACAAGAGAAAGAAGTGACAAGATATGCAATCAAAAATCCAAAATGAATAATTCTCCTCACCATGATTGGGCCTAGTTATGAGGTTTTGATTTTAGCTTAAGAGTATATGAAACGTGCAAGTATATGAAACGTGCAACAGGAGGAAAATGTTGGTGCTTTTCATATTTCACCTCTTAGCCATCCTCCAAATTATGTGATTAAAAACAAAATACATTTAGACGGTTCTAATTAAAATACATGACTAAAAAAACTTTAAAATTGTGGGTATTTGTGCTCAGTCCTGGAGTCATATGATCACTGTTAAAATGGGCTAATATTCTATGAGACATGTTACTGATATTCTTAGCTAGTATTAATTGAGCCACACATGTGCGGTTTTGATTGCCGTCTGAGTGTATGCTTCTTTCTCCCTTTGCCTTTTCCTCTGGGCTATATATGTGACCTGCTTTTTGCAAGTGCGCTCATCTTCAGCAAATGCATGCGTCAAATAGTTGACCTTTCTGCCACTGACGATGTCAATACTGACAAACTCACCCAATTGTACCATGCGTTTGCTACAAATAGTCATGTGTGGCTTCGTGTGTGTGCACATTCAACACACGACATCCCTCCTTATTAAAAAAAAAATTCACATATATTCTTCCCATTCTCCCTTCATCTCAACGCATCAGTTTACACTTTTTTTCACAATTCAACAAAACAATTATTACAATACAAAACAAATACAATAATGAAACTGTTCAACAATCAAAATCAGAATGAATATATATATTTTTTTTTTTTACAAAGGTATCACCACATTATCAAGGCCAAGAGGCCACTCAAGGATAAGGGTTAAAGAGTGTACAGTAGCTATTTGTCAATATAGTAATCATTAGTAATGAAAATTTGGTAAATTTAATAACTTATATGGAACGGCGCATCAAGAACTTATTTACTTTAGACTTGAACACAACCATATTGTAGTCAGCCGGAAAGCAGGAAAAAGGAAGACAATTCCAAAGGCGTGCAGTTCTAAGAAAGAAGCTTTGTTCATGGAATCTACATTTAGGTTTAGGCACAGATAAAGAGTGGGGGAAATTATTGATAGTGTTTACAGCTAGACGAGTGTTTCTTGTGAAAGTTTGGCGAGGGGGGACCATAGATTGAAGCTCAGTTGAACACTTTCCATGAAAATAACGATACATCAGAGACAAACTCGCAACATCTCTTCTGTGAGATAGAGGTTGCAAGGAGGAGAAAAGGAAATCTCCTACGAGGCTACGAAGTCTATTTTGAACTCTATCAAGGCAGGACAAGTCCTTTCTAGCAGCTCCTGCCCAGATGTGGCAACAGTATTCCATCCTTGGACGTACCTGGCTCTTATATAGGTAGAGAATAGCATCAGCAGTGAGATATCTACTGGATCGATAGAAAGATTCCACCATTTTTCCAGCAGCCTTGGCAACAGATTTGATATACGTGTTCCATTTAAGATCAGGAGTAATGGTCAAGCCCAGAAGCTTGTCAAAACTTGAGGCCTCCTGAAGACGAGAGCCATTCATTTCAATTGATGACAAATGTGAATTAGAATGTTGATGATGTAAAGAGAGAAGCTTGGTTTTAGATGCATTAAAAGTAACCAGCCACTCCTTTCCCCATTGTACTACGTGCTCAAGATCAGAGGAGAGAGAATTGGAGAGAACTTGGTCGTTTACTGTCTTAGATGTGGTACCATAAATGGTAGTGTCGTCAGCATAAATGTCTACAAATGATGTAAGGATATGATTTGGAAGATCATTAATGTAGATCAGGAAAAGAGTTGGGCCCAGGATGGATCCCTGAGGGACACCGGCATTAATACTGTGAGCTTCTGATTTTTGCCCCTCAACTACTACTCTTATGAACCTATCAGAAAGAAATGATTTAATAATTGAGAAGACTTTTCCAGCTATACCATAGCTAGCGATCTTATGAAGTAAACCTTTATGCCATACCCTATCAAAGGCTTAAGATATGTCAAGAGCAATTGCCCTAGAAAGATTGCCACCGTCGAGAGATTTGCTAATCCTATGCGATATAACTGTAAGGACATCTGCTGTAGATCTAGCAGAACGGAAACCATATTGAGTGTCACTAAGAAGGTTATTTTTGTTGAGATGTTTGATTACTTCTGTATTTAACACAGATTCTAGCAACTTACTCATGACGCACAGGAGACTTATTGGCCTGTACTGAGAGGGGGATGAGCGATCACCTGAATTCTTAAATACAGGGCATACAGATGAGATTTTCCAGGGAGATGGGAAACTATTCTCCTTAAGACAACGTTTAAAAAGTTTTGTAAGTATGGGCGCTAATTCAGGTTGAAGTTTTTTGAGTACTATAATTGGAATACCATCAGGGCCAGTTGCTTTACTCGAATCAAGGTTTTTGATTAGCTTCGCAACATCACATACAGATATACGTATATCACATAGCGTGTTTTCTGATACAGGAGGAAATATTGAGGGTTGACAGCCTTGGTCGCAAAGGGTAAAATTAGCTGCAAAGTTCTTGGCAAAGAGTTTGGCTTTGTCTGATGCTGACGAGATTACCTCAGTTCCATTGATAATAGTTGGGATGGAGCACACGCTTTTGTTCAGGATTCTGTTTGCTATTTGCCAAAACTGGTGGGAACCAAGCCGCTGCTCAGCTACTTTGGACTTAACAGATTGAGCATACAACACTCTTGCGTTCCTTATTACTTTCTTACAATGGTTGCTGGCAGTCCTGAAAACGGCTTTAGTTTCCATACATCTATTACGTTTGAAGCAGTGGAAAAAGTGATTTCTGTGCGCAATGGCAGCAGCACATTCTGGAGAGAACCATGGCTGGCTGTTAGGTTTTTGCTGAAACTTTTTAGAGGGTATGAAATGGTCAATGCCTACAATTAACCATTCAGTTAGGTCTAATACTATAGAGGACACATCCTTTTTAAACATGGAATGCAGAGGTAGATCAGATATAAATGTACGGAAGCTATCCCAGTCAGCCTTAGTGTATCGATATACTGTACGATGAAGAGGTACGTCTGGGGACTTATTACATTTCATTTTTATTTTAATTGATACAACAGAGTGGTCGGAAGATCCAAGAGGCGACAGAACAGAAACTGAACATAGTTCAGGGCAAGTTGTGAGAAAAAGGTCTAGTAGGCTCGCATACTGGCCGTCATTATCAGGCACACGGGTAGGTTCCTGAACAATCTGAGTGAGGTCATAGGCAATGGAGAAATCATGACAGAACCTCCCCTCATCATCGGTCTTGTTTGAGTGGGTCAACCATTCGACGTTGTGAACATTGAAGTCTCCACATACGTGAATGTTAGCTGAAGGATAAGTAGAAAGGACTTGGTCAATTTTCTCAGATATGCTTTGAAAGATAGTAACTCCACTGTTGTGGGGGCGATAGAGAGTAAATATAAATGCAGTAGTGTGAGCTAAAGCAACCCGGAAGCACATATAGGGTAAGTTAGGATCTTCCCTGGAGATGTCCCTCCCACATGGAAAGCTATCTTTAATATAGACACATATTCCATGCCCATGGCGATCTTGGGGGTCAGATTTAGAAGTTAAGTTAGAGTATCCTGAAATTGCAAACTCATCTAGGGAAATAGCCTGTCCAATGCCAGTTTCACTTAAAAATAAAAGGTCTGGTTTAGTCTCCTGTAATTGGGTTTCAACCTCTGGAAGGTTAGAACGAAGACCCCTGATGTTGGAGAAGGAGACATGGTAGTAGGGGTCTACGTTGGAAGTTGGAGAACCGGGTTTAATCGTGCATTTTTTCTTGAAACTTGTCATGATGAAATTTTGGAATTTGTGGACTAGGTCGACAGATTTATATATATATATGCTTTTTTAACTCAACAAAACACAATTATAACACAAAATAACCAACAATAGACATGGTACAACATTTAAAATCAGTTTAAACAACTTATACCTCATTTGATTCGCCTTTTATTTCTCTATAAGTTTACCTGTTCATCTTTGACTTTTAATTAAGATATTCTAGTGTTCACGAAATTTTTTTAAAAATACTTCAAATTGAGGAGCAAAAAAGAAAGTCCGCAGCAATAAATTCACTTAAAACCAGCTTAAATTATCGCCCCTGAATCAGTTTTCAATATCCACCAACAGGCAACAAAGCATCTCTAATCATAATTGTTGGTGTTCCAGGTTAGCTCATTAATCTCAACCTTTCTGGTTTATCTAATCGAGAAATCGGCCGCAGATTGAAATGTGATGAGAAAACAGTACGAAAGACTGTGCAAAAGCACCAAAACACGGGCAGTGTTCATGATGCCCCTAAATCTAGTTTTACTAGAGTTCTAACAATGTAGACAATGCTATTAAGATCCGCAGCCTAAGAAACAGATTTGAAACGGCTCCCCAAATCCAACAACGGTGAAATCTTGTTAAAAAGTGCTCTCTTTCTAGTGTCAAGAACAGATTTAAGGAATTTAATCAGAGAGTATATGTTGCAAGACGCAAGCTAATGATTTCTGTTTAGAACAAAAAGTGCCGTCTGGACTTCATCAGATGCAATGAAGATCATGACTCTTCATATTGGTCAAAAGTTCTTTTTAGCGACAAAAGCAAATTCAATGGGATAGGCAGTGATGGTAGGCAATGCGCCCGTCGGAGGAAAGATGAGGAATTTAATCCTAGGTGCTCAGTTTCAATGTTGTAAGGTGGTGGAGTTTCAGTTTTCGTGTAGGAGCATTATTAGTACCAATGGCCCAGGGCCTATAGTATAATTCGACCAAATACATTAATATGTTGACTGAGAATTTTCTACCTTACTTTGGTCAGAATTTGGATGATAATCCTATCTTCATGCAGGATAATGATCCCATTCACACAGCTGGCAATGTCAAGAGGTTCTTGAAAGAGCCTGATATTCCGTATTTTGATTGGCCTGCATAATCTCCAAACCTCAATCCTATCGAAAACGTATAGCATTACATCAAGCAACAGCCACGCAATGATAAAATTTCAAATTTGGAAGAACTTTGGACAAAAATTCAAGAAAAGTGGGATCCCCTTTCCCCTGAGTATTGCTGCAGTCTAATTTAAGCAATTCCCAAAAGGTTGCAGCCTGTCAAATTGCAGAAGGGCTATGCTACTAAATATTAACTAGTTCATTGTGATTCTGTTATATTTGTGTTGCATTAATGTCCTAAAGTTACATTTAAGTAACAATTTTACATTGTGCAAAGTCAGCACTTGCCTCCTCAATTTGAAGTTATTTTTTTAAATTGACATGAACACTAGAATATTTCAATTAAAAGTCAAATATAAACAGGTAAAATTATAGAAGAATAAACGGCCAATCAAAAAGGTATAGTTTGTTTAAACAGTTACATTGAATTTAGCTTAAATTTGCAGTTTTTGAAAAAAATTACAAGTGCGGACTTTCTTTTTTCCGCCTGTGTATATTCATAAATTTTTGCTTGAAAAAAAATGATCTCGTTTTTCTGAGTCGTTTCTATCTTGTTAACTTAAGTCATTACAGTTTTATTATTAATTTTTTTTTCTAATAAGTTTTTTTTTCTTTTATTTAACCCTTTGCTCGGTCCTGTCAATTTTGGGTCCAAAAGTATTATATTCTGTTATCATGAAAATGCTTTAAGATACGAAAATAAAATGAAATATTCCAATTTTACCTCTAGGAAACTGTATATCTTTAACTTATAGAATGTTTGTAAGCCCTCATTCATTATAAACGGTATGCCTGGAAGCATTCTTTTCAACATAGTCTGACTCCACATTCATGACGCCAAGTTGTAATCCTTGTGCATTTGAAGCCTTCATCTCAGTTCTTCCCCTAAGTTGGAATTGGAGTCCAGGTTATTCCACAGTTGGCAGAGAATTTTTCTTTAAAACAGAATATAGATCTTACCCAACTTGAATAATTCCCACTCACCTGTTCCTTTTCCCCACTTTCAAACTCCAAACCTACTCTAAGCCTTTTCAAATGGATCCCATTATCGTCTGTGTTATCCAAGTGATGCAAATAAGGGATAATTCGAAGTCATGCAACGTGTTAATACTCTCATCTCCATCAATATTATATCAGACTCTTCATCCGGCTTTCCTGTTGATGTCAACTCTTTCGTATTGTGATATCAGTTTGTTCCATGACTAAATTGCTATTTGACTCGGTGGACTCCTTTGGAGAAGCCAATGTGGTCTTTTAACTACATAATATGGTTTTCAACATACATCTAGCTTTCCCCTGCCTTCCATCTGGTGGTTCTTATGATAAACCAGATCTCTAATCTAAAAATATACGGACTTTGTTTTCTTATCCGAGTTCTCTATCAGTTTTTTCCTTGCTTTCCAAATGTTATCCCTTACAAAAGTAAAAGATTAGTGCATCTCTTGTAGAGTGATCTCATGTTGCTCATCACCATAGTATACTCTGTGATTTAATAATATCTAATGACAGGATCACTGACATTTTTCTTCCTCAACTCGTATGGTTTCCCTAAAATACTGCTTTACATCATCCATCCACCTCCTGTAGCCACATTTCCTTCTACATTGCAATAACACTATTTTTCTCTTATCGATCTTATTAGTGATATTGATGATAATATGTGTGCGCCCAGCTAAAGATAAAGAGTGTTCACCAGGAGGTTGGTAGATGGAGCCACGCTTGTGATATTTTGATTGATGGTTAATTGTAGACCTCTCCTTCTTTTACTTTTTGATCTGTGTTATATATATGACCTGCATTTTGCAGGTACGTTTACCTTTGATCGCTACAATAATAATATATAGTATCTTTAAATATGTAACCAGTATCAAAACTTCAATTCTCACAATGTATATTATGTAAAGAAAGTAACAATCTGTTTCCTACAACACTGAACAAAAGCAATATGTACTAATAACAATACATATAAAAATTACTCCTAAATGCTGCTGTCATGTTATGTGGATAACCGTTTGTACACCATACATGAACGACTTATCAGAAAAAAATTGAAAGGATCTATAAAACATCGAGATTAGTATTCAAGAGTGGTTCTACTCTCCAGAACATGCTGTGCATGTAAAGCCGCTTATGGGGAAAAATGACAAAGAGATTCCATGTAAATGTGTAAAATTATACAAATGTGAGCCATGTCATTCATTAACAGTAAAATTAGAAAAAAAAACATTGAAAAGCTGTAATATGTTGAGAGATTTAAACATCAGTTATGGCAGAATATGTATGGATGGAAAACGGAAACCATCTACCTTTATAGGATGAAGTAAATAACTATTGATGGAGAAGAACAGTGGAGACCAAGCTGGCTGTAGAAAAACAGCGCATACATATAATATGTAGTAATAAATAGTGATAAATAGTAAAATTCAGTTGTAAGCTACTCCTGAATGTTGAAGTTTCAATCCTCAAATTATGTACAACTTTTAATCAGTCATCGCTAACAACACACAGCATGCTACTCTCATGTACTAAATAAATTCAGTTGTAAGTTACTCCTGAACGTCGAAGTTTCAATCCTCTGAGATTGAAAATAGAATTTCAAATCATGTAGGACTTTTAAATGGAATCCTTTGTTTAGTACATGATAGTATCATGCTCTTGTGTTTTAAGCGGTGACTGGAACAATTGCCAAAACTACAAACTCTTCCAAATTATACCTATATTTAAAAAAAAACTACTAAATCCCAGTAAACCATGCTAAGGATACCATGTCACAAACGTTATACAGTGAAACACCTTTTACTTGACTGCTATGATCTCACACAAATCCATCAACACTGCTACAAGGCCACAAACTTTTAAGAACGTTTCAAAAAAGATAACCCCAAAACTATTCAAAATTTCCTAAAAAGAGCAAGCCTTTTCTATAAAATATAAATGCTATCAAATAAACTATTCCGAAACATTACCCGAATATATCCAGGAAAAATCAACTCGGAAGTATAAAAAAAACTTTTAAAGCTTATAGATATGCTAGTTTAACAAACAGACGAACATCAGAATAGTATATAGATTTCTGCGTTCAAGAGTAAGATGCACAAGTTCGACAAAATACATCGGGGGTAACATAAAAAGGTTGTAAAAATAACACCCAAAATGAGAATCAAAATTATGAATAATCAATCCTCATCTCTACAATGAATTAATGTAAAATATTTTAGTAAAATATTTGAAAATAGAAAAAATAATTTTGTTAACAAACCAGTACTGATTAAAACTATAGTCATTTTAATTTAAATTTAACTAATAATAAATTCATATTTATAAAAAATGAACATAAAAAATTCAATTTAACTAAATAAACGCTATTTTTAAAAAATTTATTTTATATTTTCAGAATTTGCAACAATGAAAAAAATACATTGATGAAGAAGGACCTTACATCATTGGTAATTTAAATAAGTTTATAATAATATAATTTCTTCATATAATTTTTTTTAAATCGAACTTTATTAGCGTATCTAATCATACTATCACTTTAATATAATTTTTGTGGAATTAGATACGAAAAAACATGGGAGACAAACGTCATTCTTGTGAAGTATGTGGTTCTTCTTTTGCACAGAAGTCACATTTGTTGGATCATATAAGAACACATACAGGAGATAAACCACATTCTTGTGAAGTATGTGGATCTTCTTTTGCACGGAAGTCAAATTTGCTAAGTCATATGAAAACGCATACAGGAGAGAAACCACATTCGTGTGAAGTATGTGGTTCTTCTTTTACACAGAAATACAATTTGTTGACTCATATGAGAACACATACGGGAGAGAAACCACATTTTTGTGAAGTATGTGGTTCTTCTTTTGTACAGAAGTCACATTTGTTGTATCATATGAAAACACACACGGGAGACAAACCACATTCATGTAAAATATGTGGTTCCTCTTTTGCATGGAAGTCAAATTTATTGACTCATATTAGAACACATACGGGAGAGAAACCACATTCTTGTGAAGTATGTGGTTCTTCTTTTGCACGGAAGTCGAGTTTGTTGGATCATATGAGAACACATACAGGAGACAAACCACATTCTTGTGACGTATGTGGTTCCTCTTTTGCACGGAACTCAAATTTGTTGAGTCATATGAAAACACACACGGGAGACAAACCCCATTCATGTGAAGTATGTGGTTCTTCTTTTGCACAGAAGCCAAATTTGTTGACTCATATGAAGACACATACAGGAGAGAAACCACATTCTTGTGAAGTATGTGATTCCTCTTTTACACAGAAGTCAACCTTGTTACGTCATATGAAAACACATATGGAAAAGAAATTTTGTTGAGACATTTAAAAACACATATATTAGAGAAACTGACATAGTGATATGGGGCAAGAGGGAGAAAATGCCAACCCTAGTGGAAGTAAGCGTCCCTAATTATGCTGACCTTAACAGAGCAGAGAATGTATCAATCATACCATATCATACAGTGAAAAATAAAATACAAAAGACTTATGTTCGACACGAAAAGAAACTGGAATCTTAAGAAGGTATCAATCATACCAGTCATTATAGAAGCCACCCGGGCTAATGAAAAAGAATTTCCAAAACTATCTGGCGGATATACATGGAGAACCAGGTGCAAAAGAAATATAAAAAATAGCACTCAAAGGGACGGGTAGAATCTTAAGATCTCTCGGTTGGAGTAACTAAACTAATAGAAGAATGTTTGGCATCCCATAGAATGCACTATCCTCAGGAAAAAGGAAGTGATAATAAAATTAAAACAAAAGAGACAAACTACATTCTTATGAAGTACCTGGTTCCTTTGGACAGTAGTCAGATTTATTGCGTCATATACAAACACATATGAGAAACAATATCTGATGATCTTCCAAAATCAATACCTCAAAATTTATACCAGCAGCATAAAGCAAGAGCCAGTAGGACAACCTCTATCACATTGTCAGCCAACTATTTTGCACAAGATCGTTTTACAAATGTGACAGAATCAGAAAACAATTCTGCTACGGAAATCACCAAAACGAGTCTTTAAAAATACTCCAGAACTTTCATTACAGAAAATTGGACAAATGAGCCAAACAATACAATGACAAATATTTTCTGGATTTATTCACCCAGGACTTTATAAATATGGAAGGCTTAATAAACTGGCTTAAAAGAGGATAGTGGCACTATTATCAGGAGAGAATTATAATGACTGTTCACGATCAAAGTTTTATGCCCAATGCTTCTAATAAGATGAAGGATCTCAGCATGACAAGTGTAGTTTGTGCAACAGAGAAGTTAGTTTGAGCCATTTGACATTTTCTTGAGGATGGCTACTATACAATGAAATACAATGGATTGTGTAAATATATTCACATCATCTCTAAAATGTTGAATATTGAATTCTACAGCTACATACAGAGGAATTAAAGCTGACATAATAAAATGAGAAAAGAAGGAGAAAGAATCAAATTTATAATGTAATATTTGGATAAACAGAGTGACAAAAAATACAACGAAATACCAGGGTTTTATGTACGACATAGAAAAGAAACCATAATCTTTAGAAAATCTGTATTCTAGTAATTATAGGAGGAACTTAAATCAGACAAAACAATTTAAAACACTACCTTGCAAATATACCTGGTGAACAAAGTGCAAGAGAGATTCAAACAATTCCTCAAAAAGAGACAGAAATTTTAAATTATTTGTTGGTTGAAATGTATGAGATGAAGTATGGATGCACCATCAGCCCTTAAATAAAATTGAATAAAAACAAATTTCATTCCTGTGAAGTATGTGATTGCTTGCATAGAAGTAACATTTGCTGTTTCATGTGCACTCTGTTGCCAAACTGCTAAATCCAAATTTGGCACTCTGTTTTCAAAACTTCTAACGCTAAAACTTAACTTGAGGAACGTAAATCACATAAAGCATTTTTAAAAAATATTTGGCAAATATACCTGTGAACCAAGTGCAGGTGACATTTGCATAGAACATTTATTGTGTCATATGCAAAAATATACTGACTACAAAAGAACTTTAATAGAACTTACAAATATCTATGTATCTCATATAGAGTGCAAGTGTGAGCCACAGATAGGAAGCCCTTTGATTTCTGAGTACTTCAATTTATCAGATTAATTCGACATTTTGAAAACTTTTAATTAAAAAATTAACATTATATTATCAAAACTTACAGCTCCAAAACATTACACCTTGTTTTCAAAAAGTCCTAATCCACAAGACACCCTTTTGTCAAATCTATTAACTCCATAACTCATTCTGTTGTTAAAATTATTAACTTCACAACTCGACATTCTGTTGTCAAAACGTCCAACTCAAAAACTAAACGCTTTTCAAGTTTACTTGCACAGTGTCTTTTAACTTGTCCTCTAGTCTTTTTTTTAATTCACCTGTTTCTTTTGCATAGAAATGGTGACATTCTGCATCACGGTTATGAATGGTACTCATAAAATCAATTGGATGTAACCATTGTAAGCTGCTTTCTATATCTTTGTTACACAACCGACGCTTTGAAGCATGCACACATACTATCCAAGTAAGTTTGGATTTTCCCTACAAAGTAAAATAAGAAAAACTGAAAATATTTTTTGTAATGTAGCTCTTCTGTTTATATGAAATCAGCTTTAGTCAAACATGCGAACACACAATTTTACTGTTTTGAAACTTTGTGAATGTCTGACATCTGGTAGTATGTTCCATTCACAAATAATAAAATTTGAAAAAATTAAAAACCATATTTTGGTATTCTTGTTATATGTGTGTGTGTGTGTGTTGGTATTCTTGTTATATGTGTGTGTTGGTATTATTGTGTTAAAATCTGTGCTACTTTCTCGTGCAAAAACGATAGAAAAGAATATGATTTTTTGATTATGTTAATAATTTACTTTTAAAAACAAAGTTTTTATTCCCATGTAAATCTTTAAAACCACCCAAAAGAACATACAGCCTTTATGCTGAGTTCAAGTTTTTGTTATTTTTTAAAATGTAATACATGTCAATAAAACATTTTAACAGTTTTTTATTTAATAGATCTCAATAAAAAGTTTTAACAGTTTTTTTTAGTTTTTTAATTTAATACATCTCAATAAAAAGTTTTAACAGTTTTTTTAGTTTTTTAATTTAATACATCACAATAAAACGTTTTAACAACTTCAAATTTTTTTAAATTGTAACACATCTCAATGAAACATTTTACCAGTGTTTTATATTTATAAAAATTTAATACATCTCAATAAAGTTATTTTATATCAAGTATTTATGTCTACATATTTACTTCAGGTTTTAACCTTTTATCATTGTTGTTTTTATAAACTGTTTATATGTTTATTGTGCATGTTTTTTTAAATACAAGGAATCTTCAATAAGTAATGACCTTGACTAACTTCCGTTGCCTGATCCAGTAGACATTTTGCATATACAATGATTTATATCTCTATGGGTCATGTATCAAATTACAAATCTCAACTAAATAATGACCATGACCCACTTCCATCTGTTTTACCTAGTAGAAATTTTGCATACGCATATATCTCTATTGGCCATGTGGCAAATTACAATTCTGAACAAATTGTTGTTCCTGATTTACAAGTGTTTGAAATAAGTTAACTGTTAAATGAAGCCTGTCAAGTGTCATGTAGTGATCAGCTGTCTTATTTGAAAAAGAAACTTTTGATGAAATTACAAGAAACAATATCACATCATATTATTTTTGTAAAACGTTGTCACTCTTAACTGCAACATGTCATGAAATCTGTGGCAGCAGCACGTAGACTTGGTTGCTCTCCATCTGTCATTGATGAGGCAACTCTCAGCCATGGTGAGGCTATCGTTTTGAAAATCCATACTTGATTATTCGCCAAATCGCCTAAAAAGTCATGATTAGTGCATGGTCTGTGGAAATTATTTGATGAATTTCTAGGTTGCTCACAACTTTCCAGA
This sequence comes from Euprymna scolopes, assembly GCF_053919585.1. Lineage (NCBI taxonomy): Eukaryota > Metazoa > Mollusca > Cephalopoda > Sepiida > Sepiolidae > Euprymna > Euprymna scolopes. The sequence goes on from NC_136527.1 coordinate 21,768,200, forward strand.
AGCAAAAACGCGTTGATTGCCATACTGTACCGAAGCAATATTCACTCTAGGTTTGTTAAACCGGTATCTACATTTACAGGAGTTTATTATGCTTCAGTTTTCAGAAAATATATGTAAACTATAAAAATCAAGGTTGGGCCAGCTCAGCAAATATCCCCCTACAAAATATCACACCGATGCACAACACACATTGTTCAAAATGAGAAACATAGACGTCTATGAAATCTTCTGCCAGGCTCTTACTCTGCATCACCTTGCATCATCCGATTTTCACATCTTGAAGCCAGAAAGGGTATTTTGAAAGGAAAGCGTTTTCGAGATTATGCAGCTTGATTTCTAAATGTTTGCATCTTCTACAAAAACTATCTCCATAAATGCTTTATATAATGCAAGAGGTGTGTCTTTCTGTGTATGTTCTTATCTAGAAAAACAAACTAATAACTGTGGAAATTTTTGTTGTTCTACTTATATTAGAAATTAGATTGTTGCATTATCATTTACTGTTGTAGCACCAGGATATCGAAAAATTCAACAATTATAAACTGATTCGCCATATATAACCTCGACATAGATTTTTGTAGCAGTTATATTTTGTGGGATTGTTTTATATTTATGTGAACGAATCTTTCTACTTAGAATTATTGATCGATTATTATTGGATTAAAATACTTTGTATGGGATGTACTTCTACTTAGTTACTTATGACTTCTCTCATGTCGAAATCATTTAAACATGCCCACCCAAGTCACCAGCGCTATAACATTTGGTGTTAAATCATTTCTTAAACTCTTTTGTTAAAGTAGCGAAAACATGAAACAAAATTAACAAAATGTTAAAATAGACATTTCCATTATTTTAAGTAAAGTTAACAAAATTGTGTTTTTTCAATGACTATTGCTAGATTAGTTTAGAAAGAATACATTGTGACGTACATTTTTATTATAAACGAAAAAATTAAACATTAATGAATATTACGGTCATCAGTTAGCAAGTGTTAATTAAAACATAAACAGATTTTTTAATGAAAATTTTATAAGAATATAATAGTTATTTTCAAACAGTGTTCTTTATTAAAGAAAGCAAAGTAATAATAAAGCTTAGATATGTATAAGTCAATATGTTCATAGTGTGAATAATATTTACATGTAAGTAATATATGTGTGTGAGTGCATGAGATTGTGTATGTGTGTTGATTCACCTTGTTCTTTTTAGTTCGTGTATAGGATCACACATGAGAAGAGACTGCAGGAAGTTCTTGCAATGGACAGTGTGTTACAAATGCAATTCGAGAGGCCATTTATTGATCGATTATTATTGGATGAAAATACTTTGTATGGGATGTACTTCTACTTAGTTCCTTACAACTTCTCTCATGTCGAAATCATTTAAATATGCTCACCCAAGTCACCAGCGATATACCATTTGGTGTTAAATCATTTCTTAAACTCTTTTGTGAAATTAGCGAAAACATTAAATAGAATGAACAAAATGTTAATTTTACACAAAGAACTAATTTCCACCTGTCTGTCCTCGAAGCACTTGTCATCAGTTTTAGCCCCCCTACTTTTTGTAAGCAGTAGCGAAAACATGAAATAAAATGGACAAAATGTTAGAATATACATTTTCATTATTTTAACTAAAGTTTTAAAAATTGTGTTTTTTCAATAACTATTGCTAGATTAGTTTAGGAAGAATACGGAGTGATGTACATTTTTATTATAAAGAAAATAAATTAAACATTAATGAATATTACAGCCATCAATTAGCAAGTGCTAATTAATACATAAACAGAACTTTTAATGAATTATTGAGGAAAACATGTTTATATCAATTTTCTAAGGATATAATAGTTATTTTCAAACTGAGCATTTTTATTAAAAGATGTGTTTGGTACAGAAAGCCAAGTAATCACAAAGCTTTGTAGATGTATATATCTCTATGGGTCATGTATCAAATTACAAATCTCAACTTAATAATGACCATGACCCACTTCCATCTGTCTTACCTAGTAGAAATTTTGCATACGCATATATCTCTATTGGCCATGTGGCAAATTACAATTCTGAACAAATTGTTGTTCCTGATTTACAAGTGTTTGAAATAAGTTAACTGTTAAATGAAGCCTGTCAAGTGTCATGCAGTGATCAGTTGCCTTATTTGAAAAGGAAACTTTTGATGAAATTACAAGAAACAATATCACATCATATTATTTTGTAAAACGTTGTCATTCTTAACTCCAACATGTCATGAAATCTGTGGCAGCAGCACGTAGACTTGGCTGCTCTCCATCTGTCATTGATGAGGCAACTCTCAGCCATGGCGAGGCTATCGTTTTGAAAATCCATACTTGATTAATCGCCAAATCGCCTAAAAAGTCATGATTAGTGCATGGTCTGTGGAAATTATTTGATGGATTTCTAGGTTGCTCACAACTTTCCAGAAGCAAAAACGCGCCAATTACCATACTGTACCGAAGCAATATTCACTCTAGGTGTGTGTAACATAAGTCAATATGTCCATAGTGCGAATAATATACACATATAAGTAATATATGGATGTGAGTTCATGGCATTGCGTATGTGTGTTGATTTACCTTGTTTTTTTAGTCCGTTTATAGCTGCGTCTTGCAATTATTAGTTCATAAAGTGGGACTAATGTGATTGACAACTCTTTTTCGGACCCTTTCTAAGAGGGAGAGACTAGTGGTAGGTGCCCCAGCCCAGATGTGGCAGCAATACTCCATGCATGAGGGGGGAATGGTGGCCTTGTAGACGTACAGGATACTCTCAGATGTGAGTAGTCTTCTAGCTTGATAGAGGGAACCCAACTTCTTTGCAGAAACCTTTGCAATGTCCTCTATGTAATTGATCCCTGGGTAACACAAATTTCTGCAAATTTCTCAAGCTTGTTAGGCCGAAATACCCAAGAATCTGTGCTAAACAACAACCCTCTCTTTGCACTTGACCGAAGGAGGCAAAGAGGCAAAAAGGAATATTCAATAACTTACATACATATCTACATGTAACCCACATATTGTTATACATTAGTGAGAGTTTGGGGGGACAGAAATGAATTGCAACACCCAGCTATACACGACCTAAAAAGGACAAGGTAAATCAACACACATACACAATGCATGCACACATACATATATAAATTACATGTGCATATTATTCACACTATGAATATACTGACTTATACATATCTAAGTGCTGTGATTACTTTGCTTTCTCTATCAAAGTTTTGCGATTTTGATTGAAAATAACTATTATATTATTATTATATCCTTATACAATTGTAGATATAAACATGTTTTATTATAAAATTTCGTTTCCCTCAATTTTTCATTAAAAATATGTTTATCTTTTAATTAGTACTTGCTAACTGGTGACCGTACTATGCATTAATGTTCAATTTATTTCCCTTATAATAAATATGCACATCACAATGTATTCTTCCTCAACTAATCTAGCAATGGTGATTATAAAATGAAACACAATTTTAATGTCAAATTACATGAAAAAATAAAAACTCAGATAAAAATTATTTAATCCAAGGTTAACTTAATGGAAATGTCTATTCTAACATTTTAACTTTATTTCATGTTTTCGCAACTTTAACAAAAGATTGAAGCTAGAAAATAATTTAATACCAAATGTTATGTCATGTCGACGGTGAGTTGAATACGATCGTTGACACAACCGGTTTTGTTGATGTTCTAATGCACTGCTCTATGTTTTCATATAAGAAGAACAACAAAAATTAGCACATAATATTTTTTCTATATAAGACCACCACAGAGTTATATATTAATAGCATCGTTTAATGCATCTCTGAAGACAGTTTTTGTAGAAAATGCGAAAATTAAGGAAAGTGCATGGGAAAGAATTTCAAGGACCTATGTGCTTCTGATTTCACACATTGGTTTAACACATCTAGAGTGAATATTGCTTTGGTACAGTATGGTATTTAATATGTTTTTGCTTCTGAAAATTTGTCAGCAACCTAGGAATCCATCAGATAGTTTTAACAGTTCCTGCACTAATCATGACTTTTTGGTGATTTGGCGAATAGTCAAGCGTGGATCTTCAAAAAAAGTAGCCTCCCCATAGTTGAGTGTTGCCTCATCAATGACAGATGGAGGACAACCAGATCTAAGTCCTGTTGCTAGAGATTTCATGACATATTGGAATGCACAATAACAGAGTTTACAAGAATAATATGACATCGTTTCTTATAATTTGTGGGAATTGAAATTCCTAGGCTAACTCGATTATCGCCCTTTAACTCTGGTAACCAGAGAGCGACACATCCACATCACTTCCTGTTCTGTATATTTCTATCTTTTTTTTGCTGAATCAGTCAACATGTGATAAAACACTCTTCAGTTTGCATGACCAGCCAACCAGCCCTCCTGACTAAGCAGCCTAGTCTCTCATCAAAATACTTCACAAGTAACGTTAATTCCTTTTTTCTCAACGATATTCATTATGTAAATAAATCTGCATTAATTCACTATCATATATCAGTATGTTTCGTCTTTTCACTTGCAATCATTTGCTTCAATCTCAATCACCAACACATGAGGATAGGCTCGTCTATAACATAAACAGTCCATCCTGTCCTCAAGAAATTGCATCAAGAGTTTCCTGTGGTGTGCGTGATTTCAAATAAAACTGATCAATGCATGACAATTTAACTAATTTCAAACACTTGTAAATCAAGAACAATTAGTTCAGAGTTGTAATTTGCTACATGACTCATAGAGATTTAAATCATTACATATGCAACATTTCTACTCTATCAGACAAACGGAAGTTGGCTAAAGTCATTACCTATTTAACGTTTCTAGTATTAACATATTTTTCGCAATCAACATTTTTATGAAAACAACAATGATAAAGGCTAACGCCTTTAATAGACATTTAGGTATGCATATTCGATATAAAATACACGTTTTATTTATTTATTTATTAAATTTAAAGGTTTACATGATAAAAAACTGTTTTTAAAAGACAATTATAAACATAATCAAAGAATCAAAATATTTTCTATCGTTTTTGAGAGAGAAACACAGATTTATTACACAAGAATATGGTTTTTAACTGTTTAAAAAAATTATCAATTTAGTTCTCATTGCTAAAGTTTGGCCTTCTATGCATTGTGTCTAAATATTTCTTAGGATTTTTTTTTATTAAGCCAGTTAGTATATTTCATATACTTTGGTTTTATTTGTTTTAATTTCTTCATTCAAAGTTCTCAGAAATCAATGGGATCCCTAGCTTGGGCTCACACTTAAACTCTATATGAAATACATAAATATTTGAATGTTATATTAAAGTTTTTTTTGTGTTCCGCATGTGTTTGCATATGACACAACAAATGTTCTTTCTATGCAAAGAACCCCATACGTCACAGAAATTAGGTTTGTTTCTTTTTTTATTTGATTTTTGTTTAAGCTCGTAGTGGCGCATCCTACCGGATGCCAGACATTCACCATTTATCTCATACATTTCCACTGAACAATCATTTAAAGATTCTAACGTTTTTGAACAATTGTTTGGATCTTTCTTGTACCTGCTTTACCAGATATATGGTAGCTTTTGAAATTCTTTTGTCAAATTTAATTTGCTCCTATAATTTTTGGAATAGAGATTTACCAAAGATTCCAGTTGTTTTTCTATGTCGAACATAAACCCTGGTATTTTGTAATTTTTATGAGGCTGTTGCTTTCTCCTTCTTGCCTCATATAATTATCTCAGGTTTAACAGCTCCGTTTCTAGTCACGTAGCTGCAAAATTATATAGCATTCACTTTTCTGAAATTATGTTTGAATAATGTATTTTTAACTATATGATTTTTAATGTTAGATTATGTATTTTAAACTATATGATTTTTAATAAATCATGACGTAATTCCGTACAATTTAAAACTTTAAAATGGACTTGTTAATCATATAATATAATAACAGTGTAGAAATAAATATTGGTTTTTATATATTTAATTTTATACAGGAAAGTGAGAAAGTACTCTATAATGTATGAAAATGTTTCATTATTTATTTCAACATATTCGGTATGTAACGCTGAAATTGTTAGATCTTAATATTACAAATCTAAAAAAAGAATCCAAAATGTTTTAATCTAAAACATGTTATTGATCATTTACAGATTAAATGAATACATTGTGTTACATTTCAATAATGGATGGTGTATGACATATATAACTGCTGCTCCCAGAACTTGCTGTGGCATTCAGTATTCAACATGTTAAAGATCGTTACATGGATAGATTTACACAATCTTAAACCATATAATAACTCCTTTCTAACAAGCATGTTTGCAAATAGAGTTGCTTCCACTGCATGAACTTTACTCGTCCCGTTTCAGTAACAATGAATCATAAATCACTTTGAGGAATGTAACTTTTCAGTAGATATATAACCTTTACAAACAAACCCAGTAACATTAACGGGGTTGCAGAAATACCTGGATTATGACCCAGGCACAGAGCAAACCCTCTCGGTGCTGAGGGATCTAGTAGAGCTTCCCAGGTAATCCGTCTAGAAGAAAAAACCATGAAACTAAACCTAAGGGACGGGAGACCTCTCCAGTCTTGGATGACAACACCTAGAGCAATGGGCAATCAATAATTCCCACACTATCCAACAATCATGAGGTTGTTTGCTCAGCAACCAAGGAGGATAGTATGCTTGCCAGTCGGTTTGCCTTGAACTCCACACTGGATCCTGCTAACCCCCTTGATTTTCCTTTGCATACAGACGCCACACTAGACGATCTGAAAATCACCTCTTCTCAGATGCATGCTATCATAAAAACTTTGAGACTTCAAGAGCATGTGAACCTGATCTCACCCGACTGTGCTATTAAAAAATGCGCTACCAAAGTAGCTCCAGTTCTCTCCAAACTTTACAACAAATGCCTTAATGAATCTTGCTTTCCTGTCTGCTGGAAAACTGCTTCTGTGGTACCAGTTTTCAAGAATTCTGGTGAAAGAACTGACACATAAAATGATCACCCCATTAGCCTTCTCCCACTTTTTGCCAAAATATTTCAGTCCAAAATTAACCAAACTCTAGTTCACCACCTTACAGATGCTAAGCTTCTGACCGACCAACAATATGGATTAAGGCAAGCCCGTTCCACAGCAGATATCCTAACTGTAATCTCTGAACGTATATACCTTTTACTGCACAGTGCAGGAGAGGGTAGAGCGATAGCTCTAGATATATCTTAGCCTTTTGACAGAATGCATCTAGTCTGGTGGAGTATCCAGCTATCACTTGGAGAAGATGCACTATTTACAATGGAGCCCGTTGTGAAAATTCAGACGCCCCTGATTTTTATGAAATTTTAACCCTAGATATCAGATATTACTTCGTAAATATTTCTTAAATTTCAGCTTCTTTTTAGTATTTTAAAGATTGAAGGTGGGGATAAAATGGACACTTATTTGAAAATTAAAATATTTCAGATTTGCATTTAATTTGATCCGTAGACGAATTAAATTTAATTCCTTCTAAGAACCCCCTTAGTTAAAATTTTAGACATTTTCTAAAATCACAATTATCTAAAGGATTATAATTAAAATTGGAATAAGGATTCTACACATAAAGGATAGTACCATTATACAAGGTTAAACGATAAATTTGTCGCCCTAAAGAAAACAACACTACAGCTTTATTTTTAAACTTATATTGAAAAAAAAAATTCAGGTAACTTGATTATGTAGTAGAGCTGACATCTATTCAATGTATCCACCTTCAGCCTCAATTATTGGTTGTTTTTGTTTTATGATATATCAACCCTTTTCAGTTTATTTAATGCCGAATCCAGTGATTTTGAAAAAAACATTTTTTAATAGAATATATTTGTTTTTTTCAAGTCGGTTTCTATTTAACCCATAGTTGGGACCCTAACAGGTACTACCTCTCTGGGTCGGCAATGGCATTTAAGCCCGCAAGTTGGGCCCTCACCATCGGATATAGTTTAAGGTCATATCCAGGACCTTAACATAATTAAATACTTCTTGGATAAGAGAAAAACCCAGGTTGTCCTCCATGGTCGTACATCTAAACAATATGATATAAATGCGGGAGTACCTCAAGAGTCTATCCATGAGTCTTTATTATTCCTAATATTCATAAATGACCTCCCTGTCAAAATTGTCTGTGAGATGGGTATATATGCTGATGACACCACGCTCTATAACAGGCATGACAGGAAACCAAATAAACACATTTAACAAAATGGCAGAAACACTAGAGAATGACCTCCAATGTGCCTTGCTTGGGGTGAAAATGTAATTTAAAAAAATGGCTCACACTACTTCTGGTAAACGTGTCATTGCTGAGATCACTCATATTCTTAGAAGTATTTGTTATCACATTCTAATTGAATGTTAAGAATTCATTATAATTCTGTGCTAATCATCGCAGAGACATTCTTTGTAAGCCAGTTTATAAAACCTTCCTCATATAGTCCTTGATGAATGAATCATGAAAATACTTGTAATGATATTGTTTAGCACATTTTACCAATTTATTGCAATGGAAGTTCTAAAGTATTTAAAACAACTATATAAGTGATTTCCGTAGCAGACTTGTTTCTAAATCTCTCATATATTTAAAACAGACTTGATTAAACTGGTTGACCATTTTCGGGATAGAGATCGTTCTAGCTGGTATACAATGTTGAGGTATGGATTGTAAAAATAATCAGGTACTGTTTCTTATATGGGTTTTCATATGACGCAACAAATTTGACTTCCGCGCAAAAGAAGAACCACATATTTCACAAGAATGTGGTTTGTCTCCCGTATGTGTTTTCATATGTCTCAACAAAGTTGACTTTTCTGCAAATGAAGAACCGCATACTTCACAAGAATGTGGTTTTTCTCCTGTATGTGTTTTCATATGACTCAACAAATGTGACTTATCTGCAAATGAAGAACCACATACGTCACATAAATGTGGTTTGTCTCCCGTATGTGTTGCCATATGATATAACAAATGTGACTTCTCTGCAAAAGAAGAACCACATACTTCACAAGAATGTGGTTTCTCTCCTGTATGCGTTTTCATATGTCTCGACAAATTTGACTTCTGTACAAAGGAAGAACCACATATTTCACATGAATGTGGTTTGTCTCCTGTATGTGTTGCCATATGATCAAACAAATTTGACTTCCATGCAAAAGAAGAACCACATACTTCACAAGAATGTGGTTTGTCTCCCGTATGTGTTTTCATATGAGTCAACAAATTTGACTTCCGTGCAAAAGAAAAACCACATACTTCACAAGAATGAGGTTTGTCTCCTGTATGTGTTTTCATATGAGTCAACAAATTTGACTTCCGTGCAAAAGAAAAACCACATACTTCACAAGAATGAGGTTTGTCTCCTGTATGTGTTTTCATATGAGTCAACAAATTTGAGTTCCGTGCAAAAGACACACCACATACTTCACAAGAATGTGGTTTGTCTCCCGTATGTGTTTTCATATGACTCAACAAATCTGACTTCCATGCAAAAGAAGAACCACATACTTCACAAGAATGAGGTTTGTCAGCCATGCTTGATTGCATTTGATTCCACAAAATGTATATGCAATGTAATGTTTGATGAAAGGAAGGCTTGTAAATTTTGACTGTAGAAAATTTATATGATCATATATATATATATATATAAATTTTTATACCATTTTAAATCATCAATGAAGAGAAGTCCTTTTTATCCATTAATGAATTTCTTTTCATTGCTTCATATCCTGGAAATATAAAATAAATTTAAAAAATATATTTCATGTGGTAAAACTGAATTTCTTATATTATTTTTATTAAAAATATCTAAATTAAATTAAACTAAATTTTAAATTAAAAATATCTAAAACACCTATCAGTAATGAAATTTCCCCCCCCCAAAAAAACGAAAATTAGTCGTTTTATTGAATATTGTTAACCATTGTTTCTATTTTCAAACATTTAACTAAAATCTTAGCATTTCTTCATTTTAGAGATGAGGATGGTTTATTCATATTACTTGGATTCTTCAGAATACTCTTCTCATCTTGGGTGTGATATTCACAAACTTTCTAGTTTACTTCCGATCTTATTCAGGTGAATTTTTGTCGAATTTGGGAACCTTTCTCTTGAAATTAGAAATCTGTATGAAACCCTTTATTTAGTACATGAGAGAAGCATTTGCTCTCGTGTTGGTAGCAATGACCGAGTAAAAAAATTGAAATTCTATTTTCAATCTCAGTGATGATTGAAACTTCAATGTTCAGGAGTATTTAACTTACAACTGAATTTTACCAAGTATTCTAACAACAGCATCATCACTCCTAGCAGCAATCGTAATATGAAATTTAAGAACATTTTTTCTAGACGTAATCACTATTTTTGATATATATATATATAATTATTTAAAACTTTTTAAAGAAAGATCCTTGATTGCATTTGATTCCACAAAATGTATATGCAATGTAATGTTTGATGGAAGGAAGGCTTGTAAATTTTGACTGTAGAAAATTTATATGATCATATATATATATATATATATAAATTTTATACCATTTTAAATCATCAATGAAGAGATGTCCTTGTTATCCATTAATGAATTTCTTTTCATTGCTTCATATCCTGGAAATATAAAATAAATTTGAAAAAATATATTTCATGTGGTAAAATTGAATTTCTTATGTTGATTTTTATTAAATGAAATTCAAAAAAAGAAAATGAGTAAAGGTTTATGGAATTTTTGTTATTTAACTCAACTAGTTTGTTTCTATTTTCAAACTTTTAACTAAAAATATTAACATTACTTCATTTTAGAGATGAAGATTGATTATTTATATTATGTGGATTCTTCAGAATACTGTGCTCATCATGGTGTTATTTATACAACGTATCTGTTATCTCCGATCTCATTGGGTGTGATATTCACAAACTTTCTAGTTTACTTCCGATCTCATTCAGGTGAATTTTGCCGAAATTGGGAACCTTTCTCTTGAAATTAGATATCTGTATGAAATCCTTTATTTAGTACATGAGAGAAGCTCTCGATTTGGTAGCAACGACTGAGTAAAAAAAATTGAAATTCTATTTTCAATCCCAGTGATGATTGAAACTTCAATTTTCAGGAGTATGTAACTTACAACTGAATTTTACCAAGTACGCTAACCAAAGCATCACGAATCCTTGTATGAAATTTAAGAACATTTTATCTAGATTTTATCACTATTTTTACTATATATATATATATATATATATATATATATATATATATATATATATATATATATATATATAGTGGCACCCAAAAACATCCCCATTGTCATTTTTTCAAAAACTGCAAATTATGCCCAATTTAAGCTAAATTGAATGTAACAGTTTAAAAAACCCATTTTATTCATGTTTTATCACTTTATAATTTTACGTGTTCATATTTTACTGAAGTATCATATTGTTCACATAAATTTTAAAAAATAACTTCAAATACTGAAGGCAAAATGAAACTCTGCACTACGTAAAAATTGTATCTTCATATAGTTTTAGAACATTACTGCAACACAAATACAACAGTAATACAATTAACTAGTAAATATTTAGTAATATAACCCTTCTGCAATTTGACAGCCTATAATCTTTTGGGCATTCCTTGAATTAGTCTTGAATTTTCTAGTGAAAGGGCATCCAACTTCTCTTTAATTTTTGTCCAAATTTCTTCTGGATTTGTAATTTTTTATTAAAATCAGTCGGATCCGCAACAAAATCATTAAGTTCACAGTGAATCAGGTAGATTAGTATTTTAGGGTGACCAGAGCATAGCAACAATCTTTGTATGAAATTTAAGAAGATTTTATCTAGACGTTATCTATATATATATATATATATATATATATATATAGTGGCACTCAAAACATCCCCACTTGTCATTTTTTCAAAAACTGTAAATTATGCTCAATTTAAGCTAAATTGAATGTAACAGTTTAAAAAAACCTATACCCCATTTTATTCATCTTTTATTTCTTTATAATTTTACCTGTTCATATTTGACTGAAGTATCTTAGTGTTCACATAAATTTTAAAAAGAACTTAAAATACTGAAGGCATAAAGAAAATCTGCACTACGGAAAATTGTATAACTCTTCACCAAATTGTATAACCCTTTGACAGCCTACAATCTTTTGGGAATTCCTTGAATTAGTCTTCAGCAATACTCTAGTGAAAGGGAGTCCAAGTTCTCTTTAACTTTTGTCCACAGTTTTTCTGGATTTGTATTTTTTTTTTATTAAAATCAGTTGGGTCAGCAACAAGATCACTAAATTTACAGGAGTTGAGTGGATCATGTAGAGTAGTATTTTAGGGTGACCAGAGCACGGAAATAAGGGGAAATATCAGCTCTCCTAACCATAAAGGCTTCAGTCCGACAATTTATAAACACTCATGTAAAACAATATAGTGGGATAGTTGCTTGTAATGAGACATTAGCTACAAGATCTTCAAAAAAACTTATCAGAAATTATTATTATTTATTATTATTCAATAAACTTATCAGAAAGCCATAGCAGAAGTTAAATGGAGATCTGGCTCAACGTAAGCCAGGAGTATGAAGACAAGCCCATGGAGGTTTGTTACACAGGACAGCAAATTCTAGTTAAGGTTACGGGTCCAGTCTCTCAAGATATAGAGACAGATGTAAAAGAGGAAACAAAGTATAGAGTAGGGACTAGTATTAAAAGCTAGAGTAATGAAAATTAGGTGTTACTGAATAACGGCATACTGATGCACGGGGGTAACATTGGTGCATCAAATTATTTTTGGACTAGAATTGAGGGAAAGAATTATAGAAATCTTGTAGCAGAGGTATTAGTAATTTTGTTTTTAAAGCATTTACACAGGACCTGAACTATGTGGTAAAAATGTTAGTTTAAGACAAGCTAATGCGTCCCCCATTAATTGTAGAAGGGCTCGTTCGATTGAGAGTAAGGAAAGGAAGTCAGTCTACTCACCAGGACTTCTTTGTTCTTTACACAAGTCTGATATTACACCGCAATTTGCTTAAGAAGAATGAGGTGAGGATGTACTTTGATTTAGGTCGATAAGATTATTTGACAAGTATATAGCTCTGGAAGAAGATACCCATATGTCATCAATAGTTAGGTTAGCACAGAAAATTATATTAAAACCCAAGCATTTGCATACATTCATGATTCGTGTAAGTTTTAGAAATGGTCAAAGATTAGAATATGAAATAGAACAAATAATCAGTGGATTCATTAGCAATCTTAGCAGAGTATCGGTAGCTAATGTAGTCGTAAAGGTTAAAAGGGCTCGTAAGTTTCTGTTGCTTATAACAACACAAACCAGTCACCTTGCAAAATGGCTAAGTGAAGTGTGACCTGTAACATTACAAGTATACCATGCTTGATGAAGAAAAGAATGAGATTCCTGAGAATAATTGTAAAGGAATAAAAGTACCTGAAGAATTCAAGTTAGAAGTTGATATGTTGATGACACATAATAGATGTTTGTTCATTATGGAGGATAAGGACTTTGGCAGAACTGATATGGTGGAGATGCATATCAATATTGAAATGCATGGAGAAGCGTGTATCAAACACTGCTAAAGCAATGAAAGTTGGTAGACATGGCAATAGATGACGTTATGCAAGTGAAACTGAGAGATCGAATAGGACATAGAAAAATGAGGATGTACTTCGATTTAGGTCGATAAGAATATTCGACAGAGTATATAGCTCTGAAAAAAGATACCCATATGTCATCAAAAGTTAAGTTAGCACAGAAAATTATGTTAAAACACCAGCATCTGCATATACGCATGGCTTGAGCAGATTTTTAAAATAGTCAATAAGCAATCTCAGCAGAACTGATACGGTGGAAATGCGTATACTGGAATGCATGAACACATGCAGAGATGTATGTATTGAACACTGCTAAAGCAAAGAAATGATGGGGATATGTGTAATTGAGAGATTGAATAGACCGGGGAGTTTGATAGTGTTATTAGTAAAAGAAAAAGATCGTAGTAAAACATTTTATGAATAAAATAAAGTCACAAAAAATGTATGCCTGGGCATTAACCGTCATTGATACTATATTAGCCTCAATTGGGTCAGCAAAATACTTCTCTAAATTAGATCTAAACTCAGAGTACTGACAGATTAAATTAAGTAAGGATAATAAAGAGAAAACTGTGTTCATCTGCCATCGAGGTTTTTTTCACTTTTATGTGATACCGTTCAAACTTGCGAATGCCCCTGGGGTCATCTAGGAATTATTGTCCATAGTCTTACAGGGACAGGAAGATTATGCATTACCATATTTGGATGATATTTTAATTTTCTCAGATACGATGGCAACTCACATAGATAGGGTACTAATCACTTTACGTAAGCACAACCTCAGGTTGAAAGCCATAAAGTGTGAGTTTCAGAGATCAGCGAGCTGTTTGTTCGCCTGGTGTGGAAATATGTGAAGTTTCAATGAGACAACACATTTCAGTTTATCTTTTATAACCTAAAAAACAAAGCTTGCAGATGTGGTTATACTGGCTTATCCCAGTCCTGAGAAAGACTACCGGTTGTACGTGATTGAGGCATGTCTGTCATATGATCAGAGGGAGAATAAAGAGGTTGAAATATCAATTTACTTCTTATCCCATGAACTTAAAGATATGCAGCCGATGCCCTTAATAAGTTGCAAAGTTCACCATCTATACCAATTACAAACCCCTAGAATATTTATTAAACTCACCTATACAAAATAGGAAAATACAGATGTTGGTTTTGAGTATGACTGGCTATAACTGCACCATACAGTACATGAAGAGGAATGACAATATTTGTGTTGATCTCTTGTCAAGCACTGTGGATTCAAGCCAAGATAATGACTTTCCCTGGTAGAAATGCCTCATAAAGCCTCACTTTGGTGATGACCAACAACAGATCGCTCTGGTAAGGGATACCATTTGGAAATCTAGGAAAAAATAATAGAGGGCTTGGATAAAAAAAATCTCTAGATGTTAAGATTGTAGATCTGGTTTATGCATGTGTAATCAACATTGCACATGCATGGCTCCGTCCACCCATCTCCTGGTCAACATCTCCATGTCTAGCTGGATGCACGTTTCATATAAGGCAGTAAATAACAGAAAATATTTTTTATATCTTTATACAAAAACAAAGTGTACAAGTTTTTTATTCTGGATGATGAAAAATCGACTGTGCAACATATGTTTCACTTGTAGCAATGCATGAAAATGATAATAAATGATTGGCTGTTTCCCCTAGCACACTACTCAGTCATTTTGAACGAATATCAAATTGAATAAATATCTTCTGTCTTCCATCATTCTCGCTTAACTTAATACACTGACACTCAAAACCAGCAAAAGCCAACAATCAAGCCTTGCTCAATCATACTGGCTAATCTAAATGCTATCCACTTGGTTAAGAATATCAGTAGCATTTCCCATAAAATATTGGCCCATTTTAACAGTGATCATATCACTTTACGACTGACAACCAATACCTATAATGAGTATCAATTTTAAAGTAAATAACAGCAGTAGTAATAAATAATAAGAATAAACAATAAAACAGTCATACACCAATAAAAATTAATAATGAATCAAACTGAAACTAAACATGTTTTCTGAATACTTATTACATTTAAACTAAATTTCCCAATATTAATCAATGTCATTCCTCATGTTATCAGTGGTGACCAATTCATTATGTTATCAATTGTGGCCAATTCTGTACATGTAGCAAATTTCATAACAAACACATGGCTAGGGATCTAAAAGATACACACGTTCTTTTAATCATAGCTGAAAGAAAAATAAAAGTTCATACAATAACAAGAGAGGGATAAGAGCTTTTTACTTAATTTCCATGAACACAAGGCTAGCTTCAGTCATAACCGGAAGAAAAATAAAAGTTTATAACAATAGTAAAGATGTATTAACAGCAGTAGTAATAAATAACAAGAGGAATTAAGCAGTTGAAATAAATTAAAAAAGAAACAAGGGATATAATGCTCAAATTTAGATTAATTGCTGCATATATAACACAAACATATATATATAATTCAACTATCCACAAACAAACCTTCTTGTAATATAACGTGCATGATACACACGGGAGAAAATCAGTTACATTGCCAATCCTTTGAAGCACACACACATATAATTTTCCATACACAAATTCAAAACATCTACTTATGAAAGCCCCATTTATAAAAACTTTCTTTTCATCTATCACAGATAATGTCCCCGAAGTACAAAATAATATAATTTTATGTCACCATAACATTTCAAAGCAGAATTAAAGTTAAAGTGTACTGTCATAATTTGGTCAGTAAATATGGAATTTCCATTATTGCAAGGAAGAACAAAAACAATTTTTCAACATGTAAAAAATACATGTAAAGAAAAAAAACATATTCTGTTTTGTTCATATAATTTGGATTATTTGGACTATTGTTCTCATCTTAATTGTTATTTTTACAATGTTTGCACAATAAATAACACTCAAGATGAGAACAGTAGTCTTAATAATTTAAATAATACAAAAAATTATTTCTCATCTAAAAAATTCAGAACTGTAATATTGTAATTTAATAATTATAATTATTTTTTAATTTAGTCAAAGTTATTTGTAAGGTTTGTTGTTTTGATCAAGTGCACACATATGTTTGCCGCAAACAAGTAGTTTTCCAAATATAAAGCAATGTTATCGGTGGTGGTTAATTCTGTGTGTGCTAGTGCATACGTAATTGACCACCACTGATAACAATTACAATGTTTAATATCCAGATACGTACTTGTTTGCAGCAAATTTAAATGTGATATTCGTTTTCAGCATTCCTGAAAACCTATAGAAATTGTGATGTTAAAGGAGATTGTTATGGTCGAAAGTAAATAACAATTTACCAAAATGGCTTTCAGATAGGCCAAGAAAACAAATAAAACAAATTATCACCACGTTGCCAGAAAGTGGGTGCTTATTTTACATTAAATTTATATAGAAAACTGATCCCCACTTTTTGAAAAAGTAATTTCCTTACATCATGAAAAGTAATTCTCTGTGCCACTTTTTGAAGTATATATTCGTTTTTAGCACACCCGAAAAAATATAAAATGATCAGCTGAAAAAAATTGAAAAAACAAGACAATTTTTTTTTACTTAAAACTTGTGAAACAGTTAAAAACATATAAAATTTACAAAATTAATTTGCGAGACGAAAATGCTGTTTATATAATTGGAGCTTTAAAATAACGTTCCCATGTAGTAGACATTCCGAACGTGAAAAGATAATTTTTCTTTGGTAAACGATACAAAAGTTGTTTTTATGTTTAAGTCAGTATTAAATACAAAAAACAATCGACAGCGAAAAACGTTCAACGATAAATCAACATTTTCATTAGGATCATTCGCTTAGTAAATGTAGTTATCTCCCTTACATTTTAACGTATTCTGCAAATGCGCAAAAATCTATATTAAATTCATGTAGTAATACTTACGTTTTTGTCTTATAATCTGCTTTCGATTAACTTTATCTGCTTTTATAAGGAAACGATTTTTCAAATGTGATTGACTTTACAAGCTCAAGTTAACATTCAAGATGACAAACAAGCAAATTCGCAGAAAACAAATCTGAAAATAAACCACGATAAAATATTTAGTTTAAAATACAAATAAAGATTTACTAAACGACATTTTATTCACTGAATATTTTTCAGGCATTCACCGGATGTTATAATCTTCCCTAGTAAGTTCGATGTGTTTATGTTTTTAACCCTTTTAATTAACACACACATATTGAGAGTAGATATGGGGGGTGGGAAACTGAAAGAAACAAAACCAATAGAAAAATGTTAAGAACACAAAGAGAAAAGATAAGAGGCTGAATGGGGAATCGTATGCGTAAGGAAATGAACAACACAACTAAAAGTAAGGGGGTCGGACATGTGGGTAAAGAAAATAAAAAATAGGTCGTAGTTAAGATGAAATAATATATATATATATATATATATATATATATATATATATATATATATATATATATATATATATATATATATATATATATAACATTAAAAGTATTACAAAGTGTCTTTAAGAAGGGTATATATAATGTTTCTTACCGAAGATGGCTTAAAACGGCGAAGGACAACAGAAGATAAAAGACAGTACTAGAAAAGCTGCTGACTACAATTGGAGAATAAAACACCGGTCAACCTGCCGGTGTCGAGTCAGAGCAAACTCTATAAGAAAAATGTCCGACCAAGGGAGATAACTGTTCAAAGGAGTAAACTAACAGACAACTATTTAAAAAAGAAAACTTTTATAATTATTGTAATTTATTTATATTTTAAAAACTATGTTGTTGTTTTTTTTATTGAAAAGACGGATTAAAAGTCATTCTTTAAACTACTTTTAATTGAATCGACTTCAAATACATTTCCACTGTTTTCTATCTAGCTTTGTAAGTTTTTTGTGGTTCAGATTATTTACAGGAGTTTATTTAGTTAAAAAAAGAACAAATAATGTTAAGTATTAATTTTGAACAAAAACATGTCCGACATGAGAGGATCACGTTTTAGGAGTCTCGATAATCGCTCAAAAATAGAAAATAAAAGAAAATACTGTAGTAGATAATCGGGGACACCCCATCCCAGGTTCAACAAAAAAGGAGCACACCATAATAACTGCATATAATAGCTCAAGTATAATGCATACAATGTGCACACTGTGGGAACATGATGAGAATTAGCAGCGAACCGGATGTTAACGCATCCACCATGAGAGACAAAGTGAAAAATCGTCTTTTGCACATAGCTCCACGCATCGCTTCCGCTTGGGAAGAAAAAAAATAAGATAACCACAAAATAATTATCGACCAATGGGAGAGCTCCGCACCTAAAATAAACACCTCAAATATCACAGTCCCTGGGAGCCGGTTTGCCACTATAAAATGAGGGGACCAAAAAGAGGGAAGGAGTAGATTCGCCCTGCTGTGTCAGTGAATGCACGGACAGATTCTCCCACCCGACCTTAAGAGATGAAGAAGAAAAAGAAATAAGGCACCAGTGAACTGAAGCTGACTATACTCTCATGTTATGGGCCAAATACCTTCAATTCTAAACAATGCCTAATTCACACAAACCAAAGAAGTGAGGAGGAGAAAGACGACGAAGACGCAGGGCTGCTAGCGCTGATGAAACAAGTCATTCGCTTTCCAGTTACAAGTCAGGACATGCATCACCGACAGCAGGATGACCGGCCTACCCTAACCTCTCCAGCGTCCAAAAGATAAGTTACATTTTACGAACATTCATTCCTTGTCAATTCATACATACCTACAAACAATTTACGAACATTCATTCCTTGTCAATTCATACATACCTACAAACAATTTACGAACATTCATTCCTTGTCAATTCATACATACCTACAAACATTTTACGAACATTCATTCCTTGTCAATTCATACATACCTACAAACATTTTACGAACATTCATTCCTTGTCAATTCATACATACTGTCATAATATAGGCTAAGAGACTATTAGTCGCCTAGAGTTATGCCCCTTGGCCCGTGACGTATGAATCTCGTCCGCCATTGTTTCTCAGTGCAACGTTTACTACTAGACAATAAAGAACGCATTTTACACCACCTTCGAGTCTGTTTATCAATGCTTCCAAAGTATGTATTATCACGACATGGTGTCTGAAGTGGGATCCTCTAAAGAATCAAAGGAATAGTAACAATATTACCCTAAAAAAAAAACAAAAAAAAAACGAACATTTTCGGGATCTAAAAAAAAAATTAATACAAAACACACGTGGTGTCGGTATTTTTCTCGCAATCGACGATGAATACATATTCGCAACTACCACCTCCAACAATCGATTGGAACACTTCAAATTTGGCCAAATCAATGGACCGATTTATCAGGCAAGTTCATTTATATTTCGACGGCCCAATGAAAGACGTAGATTCAGACACAAAGTTAAATTACTTGCTAATATGGTCTGGTATCGAGGGCCAGGAAATAAGTGACACTTTTCCCTTTCGACAGGGAGAAGAAAGGACATTGGATAAATATATCCAATTTTTTAAGGAATATGCGAATCCGCGATCGAACTTTCGTGTAGCTAGACACAACCTACTAAAATGTAAACAAAACGCGGATGAATCGGCACACGCATTTCTAAGTCGGCTGCGTCAGACAGCCAAACAGTGTGAATACGGTCGGACGGTGGAAGAGACCATTGTGTTCGACCTATTCATATTCGGTATTTATTTACAGTCTGCACAAAAGTCCCTAATAAGAGAAGGAAGCGATCTTACGATCGAGAAAGCACTCGGAATCATCGAGACAGAAGAATCCACGTGTAAACAAATGGAAGCATTACGTACAACAGCAGTAGAAGACAGCTCTACACTCGCAGTTAGAGCCAGACAGCCCAGTGGACCTACCACATGTGGTAATTGTGGCACAAAACACCATCAATATAAATGCCCAGCTAAAGGCAAATACTGCCTAAAATGCAATAAAAAGGGACACTTTGCTAAAGTTTGCCACTCTAAAATGGGAGACGAGGGGCACACACGCAGACAGTCATTCCAGCCACAGAGGAAATATAATAAGAATAAAATCCACATGGCAGCAGCACATATGGGTAGCAACGACGACAGTTCCACAGAGGAGCTGTACTTTCACACAGTAAAGGAATTACCGTTAGCGACCACAGAAGCTTTCACAAAACTGAAGATAGGCAACAGCAAAGCCCAAATAGAGGTTGACGCGAAAATCGACACAGGTGCAATGAGCAACCTGTTACCTAAACAGGTATTCAAGGAACTGAAAGGAGTACCACTGGAAAAATCAGCTATAAGGCTAATTGCGTTTGGAGGCTCAACGATAGACCAAGAAGGGACCTGTCGTTTAGGGGTCAGATCCCGCGACAAGTTCGTTAAAGCGACCTTTCATGTGGTGAAATCAAGAGACCCTATACTAATAGGACTCCAAACATCAAGAGAATTAGGGCTAGTCACCCTTAACTTGGCTATAAAAACGGACACAACTCATGTGACGGACAAAGCATCCCGGCCTACTCCCCCGCACAACATGAAACCGGTCCCCGTGCAGGAACCATGTACGATGGGAAACCTTGGAGAAAGGAGGAAAATCATTGAGGAATTTCCAGACGTATTCGACTCCATTGGTTGTCTGCCAGGTGAACACACCATCCATTTAAACCCCGAAGTACCACCAGTTGTCCACCCACCACGTCGAGTCCCAATATCCCTAAAAGGAAAGTTGAAATTGGAGTTGGACTCCTTAGAGGCCCAGGGAATAATTTCCCCTGTAAAGGACCCGACGCCCTGGGTAAACTCATTCGTCTGTACCACTAAAAGGAACGGATCGGTCAGGCTATGCCTCGACCCCCGAGACTTAAATAAAGCAGTGCACAGACCACACTATGCGACTCCGACATTCGAAGACATCACTGCGGAACTAGACAACGCTAGATGGTTCACAAAAGTCGATATCAAGTCCGGCTACTGGCATTTGAAACTGGACGAAAAGTCGAGACGTCTCACAACATTCATTACCCCACATGGCAGATACATGTACAACAGGTACCCCATGGGAGTCAAATCTGCCCAAGATGAGTTCCAAAGAGCCATGCAGGAAAACTTCGGAGACCTCGAAAATGTCCTATCCATATGCGACGACATAGTAGTGTACGGATTCGAGGAAGACGGCAGTGACCATGACAAGGCACTGAGGCAGCTAATGTTTAGAGCAAGGGAAAGAAACTGCAGGTTTAATTCAGAGAAATTTGTGGTGAAAACCTCCGAAATCCCTTTCTACGGCCACATAATCTCAAGAGACGGTGTCAAGCCAGATCCCCGGAAAATAGAGGCGATCACACAGATGCAACCCCCCGAGGATACAAAGCAGCTCACCAGCTTCCTAGGCCTGGTGAACTACTTGAACAAATTCTCTCCACGACTCGCGACACTGACAAAACCCCTACGTGAGTTAACATCGAAGAAGAATGACTTCACATGGTCTTCACAGGAGCAACAGGCATTCGAAGAAATCAAAAAAGAGATCGGAAATCATACGACACTCCGATACTTCGACCCTAAAGAACCAATAGTGCTACAGGTAGATGCGTCTTCAATGGGTATAGGCGCGGCTCTGCTACAAAACGACAGACCAGTAGCATTCGCGAGCAAAGCACTTTCCGGACCAGAAACACGCTACTCAAACATAGAGAGGGAGATGTTGGCTATCGTCTTTGGCCTGGAGAAATTTCACAGTTACGTTTGGGGCCACAAAACGACAATTCATACGGATCACAAGCCATTGGAGTCGATAGCATTGAAAAATCTAGCACAAGCACCCCCAAGACTGGCTAGAATGTTATTGAAGGTCGAGGGATATGATTTTACTGTAAAATATACCCCAGGAAAAACAGTTCCAATTGCAGACTGCTTGTCACGAGTAGCACCCAGACCCAGTGGGCACATTGAAGGGATCGATCTCAACGTCCATAGCATGATCTCATACCTCAACTTTGCGCCGACGAGAGTTGAAGATATAAGAGTGGAAACATCCCAGGATCCACTCCTAAAGCAACTTGTAAGCATGGTATTGACCGGCTGGCCTTCCAACCGGGCTGACTGCCCAGGAATTCTCCTGCCATTCTGGAATTTCAGAGATGAGATTGGGGTCCAGGATGGAATTCTACTCAAGAGCTAGAGAATCATTATCCCAGCCTCGTTGCAAAGAGGCATACTGGAAGAGCTGCATGCTTCACACCAAGGAGTAGAGAGAACGAGGTTACGAGCGCGTTCAGCGGTGTACTGGATAGGGTTAAATAAGGACATAGAAGATATAGTCCGAGAGTGCCACACATGCCAGAAATACCAAGCCAGTATCCCGCCCGAATCAATACTCCAGCACGAAACCCCTACGTATCCCTGGCAGTACGCCAGCACAGACTTGTTCACATTGGCAGGGAAAGAATATCTGCTTGTGGCAGATCAGTACAGCCGAAACCCCTTCGTACGACGCCTTCCGTCCGCCTCATCAATATCCGTTATTAGAAGTATTAAGACGATATTTGAGGAACAAGGAGTGCCGGAAATCTTGTACTCGGACAATGGTCCACAATTTACAAGTAAAGATTTCAAGGATTTCGCCAGGACGTACAGCTTCCAACACAGGACATCGTCCCCACATTACCCGAAGTCTAACGGATTCGCCGAAAGAATGGTGGGAACATGCAAGAAAATTTTGACGAAGGCAGGGGAAACTGGTCAAGACAGCTACCTAGCAATGATGGCTTACAGAGCCACGCCACTGTCATCAGACATTAAGTCCCCGGCAGAGTTACTCAACGGACGAAAAATACGGACACCCCTAGTATCCAAGCAACAACTTGGCGATGAGCAGACTAGGACAGCCATACAGAAACAGAAAGATCAGTCTAAGGTCTGCTATGACAGGAAACATAACAGACACCACTCCCACCTACATGCAGGACAGAATGTCTATGTCCAGCAGGAAAAAGCAAAGATATGGGAGCCTGGAAAAATTCAGCGCTCCAGCGTGACACCCAGATCCTACATAGTTGAATCTGAGAACGGTAACACCTATAGAAGGAACAGGCAGTTCCTCAGACCAGCTGGGAGGAGATCAACAACCGCAAATAGATCCGACCAACCTCGCCCCAGCGACTCTCCACCGGATCCCACCCAGAAGGAAGGTCCCCCCCCTAAACAAATCGAACAGCCGACCACCGAACAACACTCCAGCGGCACGCCTCACACCCGAACTGAGAAACTCACCCCCGAATTAAGAAGATCTCAGAGACGAGTGAATGCTCCTCAGAAACTGAACTTATAGGTTACACTATCCTAAAAAAAAGAGACAATACCATTACCCTAGAACAATGGAGACAAGCTAAATAATATATTAGAGACTATGTTATCCCTTAATCAGATAAAGGCTAAATATCGCCCTTGGACGATATACATATATATGGAAGGGAAGGGATGTCATAATATAGGCTAAGAGACTATTAGTCGCCTAGAGTTATGCCCCTTGGCCCGTGACGTATGAATCTCGTCCGCCATTGTTTCTCAGTGCAACGTTTACTACTAGACAATAAAGAACGCATTTTACACCACCTTCGAGTCTGTTTATCAATGCTTCCAAAGTATGTATTATCACGACACATACCTACAAACATTTTACGAACATTCATTCCTTGTCAATTCATACATACCTACAAACATTTTACGAACATTCATCTCCTCAGTTAAATCACATTCCATCCTACGAACACTTTGTCTCTCCTAATATAAATTGTTGGTAGTAAATAAAATCGGTTCTCAACCTTCAATATTCGTCTTTAATTATATGGTGTCAGAATCTACACACTTCCAACGTTATTCATTTCATAGATTCTTTGTTGTGGCCTCTATGTCATCCTTAACCACCACTAAATCCCTTTTTTATAAAAACCTTAGGCCATAACACAAAGATAAATGGGTAGCACTTAAATTCTTTGTGGTTACAACAGAAGGTCCTGCAATAATAGGACTGACGTCACTAAGAAGCTTGGAGCTAATAAGCCTCCACTTGATAATTAGAGAAAACCAGGAACCTATAAATCCCATCGTGGATTAGAGAAGTCATAACCGAATCAATGTGACCGTATAAGACATTTCCAAAGCAAATATAACATAGTCCTAAAACCTGATCATCAACCAATGATCCATGCCCCAGAAAATGTCCAATCCATTTGAAAGATGAAATCGAGAAAAAATAAAGGTCTATCGAATCACAAGGCATTATTAGAAAGGTTAGTGAACCAACCAAATGGGTTAGTAAGTAGCATAGTGTACGTTCAGAAAAAGAATGTAAAATCTTTGCCTATGTCTCGACCAAAAGGATCTTAACTGAGCGATAGGGACTGCCAAAACTCACCACAGAATTACCCCAACTTTTACGTAACACGATGTAACTTTATTATTAATTAATATTATCAGTATAACATATGGACCATTTAAAAGAAGAACGGTAAAATAAACCAGTAATTATTTAAAATATTTGTTTTCATCGAACGAAAATAATGAAATTGCGAGACGAAAATGCTGTTTATATAATTGGCGCTTTAAAATAACGTTCCCATGTAGTAGACATTCCGAACGTGAAAAGATAACCGTATTTAATAAATCTAGCAAAAATCAACTAATGTGTCGGATTTTAACCGACTAAAAGGGGGAGGGGGGTGTTTCTGCAACTCAACAGATTAAACCAGAACTCGACGAAGAAGGAAAAACAATGAAACTCTTACCTTACGTGGTGAACCCTTCACGCTTTTTCTTGGTCAACAGGAGTTGCAACAAATTGTCTCGTTGCTTACAACGACAGATCGTCTTTGTAACAGTAACTATGAAACGGACTGCTGGACTAAATCAAAGGAGACCAACCAACAATATCGCCGATAGTGTTTTTATACCCACTAGTCGATTCTATGCAAATGTTAAGTCCGATCCACGTGAGTGGACAAAAAAAAAAAAAAAACACTATTATAAAAGCAGTCGACCAAGCACTTCCAAACCTTTTGCTTGGACGACTGCCACACAGAATTCCATTGCTTCACCTCTCTACATCGAGTTTCGGTAAGTAAAAATTACCACAAATGGTTAGATTTTCGTGAAATGTTCGATATTATCCATTTTAGAATGAAATTACATATAAAATACAGTTTTCGTAAAATATACGAGGGGAAATATTTTTAGTGCGTGCCCCCTATTTATTTTTTTTCGAAGTTTGAACGAAATATATTTAAATCTATCGAAAGTTCTATTTATTATGAAACATAAGAGTTCAAATAAGTAAAAAATATTTATTTATTAAAAATTTAAATACACATATTAAACAAAAATTTACCTTAAATTTGCAATTAAAAAATTGATATAAATTTAATATTATTATGTTTTTAATAGCGTTTTGCCGAATTAATATATACTATAATCAGTTGAATTGCCAAGAAAAAGAAACTTCGTAAACATTAATAAAATTAGATTAAATTAAAACGATTAATTAAATTAGATTAAAACGATTAAAATTCCATTATTTCAAAATGTTCCTTTACAACATAGTTTTCAATTAATTGTGTTTAATTTTTTTAATATTAAGTTTTAATATAAACATGACTCTTGTAAGCTATTTTATCGCCAGATTAAAACAAATTTGAAAATATTATTGCACAATATTAAGGATTTTGTAGGCCCCTCCCCCTCATATTTTGTTTGTCTCTTTTTACCGAACAAAATATGGAAGCCCGTAGGTAACCAAAAGAACATTCAGTAAAACCGTATTTCATATTTGATATAGAAATGTTTATAATATTATTAATAATTAAACTGTGTAAATCTTAAAACCTAACAAAATTATAACAAAGATTAATTATTAACTGCAGTTTGAAGAAGATAAACAAAGGTTTTAAAAATCATTAAGTCGCTTCTGCTTTTCCATAGTTCGCATAGTTAACACAAATCTGAGGTCACGGAAACATGATGTCCAATCTTCACAATCGTTTGGCAGTCCCTACCGAGCGATCATAACATGCCATTATAAGACTCCTACAATGGAGGAGTTATCACACAAGCTATCAGGAGCTTGGTTAGGTGTATCAGAATTTTTGTAGGAATTTTCGACACCCCTAACACGAAACTGCGAATAAAATATAAAAATCTCGTAATTTCTCTGTTAAAAGTGGGTTATTTATTTTCTTTATGGGTTATACTTCCAAAATAAACTATTACAGTTGTTTTAAAAGTAATAGAAATATTTTTTTTAAAAAACACTAATGAATTTTCCGAACTCAATATTTTTCAATTTTTAAACTTTAAAAATCTATCAAAATTTTTCTATTGATTCTATTTTTACGATATTTTCAGGGTCAATGTGAAATTTTATATTCTTTCCAATAAACCGAATATAATAATTTAGACAAACGTTTTTTTTAAAATTCACGCCCCCCCATTTGTGTAAGTGTCACACATTTTCAAGTTTCTCTTAAAAAGTAAATAATTAATTTATGTTTAATAGTTTTATATATCACAAATTGAAGAGAAAAGGTCAATAAATAATATATTCAAATTTAAAACAAAAAAAAAATCCCTTTTTTAGAAATTTACCTGTAAAGTCCGAAGTTTAAAACCTTTTTTTTTTTTTTAAAAACACATTGTTTTTTTTTTTGTTTTTTTTTTAATAAAATCTTGGTCCTTGCCCCTTTAATTGAAAAAAAATTAGGGCTTGAATTACATTTTTCGAATAGTTATAAGCTTGGAAATACAGGGGGTCGAATAATTCACGCCTCTCATTTTGAAATGTCTATTAAAAAGTAAATAATTAATTTATGTTTCATAGTTTTATATATCACAAATTGAAGAGAAAAGGTAAATAAATAATATATTCAAATTTAAAAAAAAATCCCTTTTTTAGAAATTTACCTGTAAAGTCCGAAGTTTAAAACCTTTTTTAAAAAAAGAAAACACATTGTTTTTTTTTATGTTTTTTTAATAAAACCTTGGTCCTTGCTCCTTTAATTAAAAAAAAAATAGGGCTTGAATTACATTTTTCGAGGAGTTATAAGCTTGGAAATATGGGGTGAAATTATTCACTATTTTCACGAAATTTCTGACATTGCTAGAGCTTGGTCCATACCACTTGACACAGAATCGCAATTATTAAGGATCTTCCACTCACTGTTTGGGAGAATCTGTTTTCAAAGAATGGCCTTTGGTTTGGTGATGTCACAGGATGTATTCATGCAGAGAATCAACATGATACTGGAAACTAATTGATGATGTCATTTTCCATGAGAAGACGAAACAGGAGCATGATCGCAACTTGAAAATAGCACAAGCTGAAGTGTTATGTTTTAACAGTGACAAATGTGCTGTTGATCAAAAGCAGATCAGTTGTTTTGGTGCTATCTACGATAAGAATGGTGTAAAACCAGATCCAAGCAAGGTGGATGCAATAGAATAACTACCCCGCCCTAGCGACGTCACGGAATGTCAAAAAGTGTTAAGAATTATCACCTACCCAGTGCCCTTCATTTCGTATATTTTTGATTTGACTGCACCAATGAGATACCTACCAAAGAAGGATTCGGATTACCAATGGACTGCCAGTCACCAGGAAGCATAAAAAACATCAAGGATTTGATTTGCCAAGAAATGTCCCTCACATACTTTGATCGAAAGAAACAGGCCTACAAGTGGATGCATGAAACAAAGAAAGGAAACCGATTGCATTTGCGTCAAAAGCACTGACGGAGACGAAGTAAAGATATGCCAACATAGAGCGAGAACTTCTAGCTGTTGTTTTTGGTTCTGAGCGATAGAACTAGCAACAAAAGCTAATCACATACATTGTGAGCTTAAGGAAACACTTCTGCACGGCTGGCCCAACATAGCTAGGGAAATTAGCAAAAATCTACGGCCACATTGCTCATATCGGGACGAGCTGGCCATCGAAATTTGTATTTTAATGAAGGATGGTCAAGTTATTATACCCAAAGTGATGCAGCCGGAAATTATAAAAAAAATCCATAACGGTCATCAGGGAATCGAAAAATGTAAGCTCCGAGTCCAAAGTTATGTATTTCGGTACAACATTAATAAGGACATAGACGTCGTACAACGAGGTGCCTTATGTCAACAGCACCAGAATGTCACATGAGATTCCTGTGATGCCATGGCAAATAGTAGCCACAGATCTTTTCCATAGTAAGGGTTATAATTGCATGCTAATGGTTGACTACTATTCCAAATAACCTTTCGTGAGGAAATTAAAAGAATTCTCCAGTCAAGAAGTAATCAAACTGTCTAAACAAATATTTGGAGAACAAGGGATCCCGGAGAAAGTCAGCAGCAACAATGATCCTCATTATAGCCCTAGCCTGTTCACGCAATTTGCAAGGGAGTTGAGATTTGAACACTATACATCATCCCCTAGATATCCTCATTCAAATGCTCTAGCCGAGCGCTGTGTGCAAGCCATCAAATCTGCTATTCGATAGGCTATCTCAAGCGATCGCGATGTAGACATGCCATTGCAGTGTTTACGGTCAACCCTTATCAACCATACAATTCCATCACCTGGCAAATTACTATTAAACTAAAAGCTGTAGGAAACTTGTTGCAATATTTTGGGCTGATAATGGGGGTATGATCCCACACAGTCGGACGATTCTATTTATACACGATGCTGCTAAGAACTGACGAATCAAATAAATTCATGTGCTGCTACCAACCAATCAGAAACCAGAATTGCTTCATAAATATTAAACCTTTTCTGGAGCAATTTCACATGTTCTTTCCCGGACTTCGACACGGTAAGAATATTTTGTTCTGTGGAACTGTCTACTACAAACAAGTCACCTACCAGGACTTGTGTGTAACAGCGAACCATCTGAAACTGTTCTGAAACTCAAAATGGCTTACACTTCCAGAGGTTATGGGCCCAGCGTGCGTCTTTATTTCGATCGATCCGAATCAAAATTCGAATTGTGGCAAGTTAAATTTCTGGGATATCTACGAACACAAAGGCTACGCAAAGTACTAGAAACACAACCTGAAAACAGAAACGACCCCGACTTCATTGAAAAGAATGCAACTGTCTTTGCGGAATTAATACAGTGTTTAGATGACTGAAGTCTATCACTGGTAATGAGAGAAGCCCTGGATGACGGCTACAAATCTTTAAACATATTGAGAGAGCATTATTTATCGAAAGGAAAACCCAACATTATTTCTTTATACACTGAACTGGCCTAATCACAAGAGTTTCCAATGTAGATACAGGACTCAAAATGGCGACTACATTAAAAATGTAGAGAGCTCTGTTAGCGAACATACATTTTTATTTTCGTGTACATTTGATGCGTCAACAAGCAATAATAATTTTCTTGTCGATTGTGGGGCCACGGCACATGTGATTACAAAGGAATCTGATTTTATCAATTTTGATCCCAACTTTAAGCCACAAAATCATTTTTAGAACTGGCTGACGGGAGTCGAGTCAATAATATCGTTTTGAAAAGAGGTAATGCGAAATCTCACTAAAGAACAATAAAGGTGAACTATCTTTCTGTATTCTAGAAAACGCTATTCTAATCCCAAAATTTAAACAAAATATATTTTCTATGCAGGCTGCCACGGGACAATGTACAGATATAAACTTTGGCCCCAATAAATCGGGGCTGGTGTGCCTGAATGGAACTGTATTCGACATTGGGGGGGGGATGGAAGACTATATTATTTAAATAGCGTAGTCCCATCAAAAACCGCCTACCACGATCTACAAACATGGCATAAAATTCTTGGACACTGCAATATTCCTGATATCAAAAAGTTGCCGACTGTAGTTGATGGAATGCGAATACAAACATTAAAAAACCTTCAACTGCGACGCCTGTACGCAGGGGAAGATGAAAAACTATCAAAGCAAGATACCAGAAAAAAAACTATCAATGGTGCAATGGTGCATTGTGACTTGAACGGTCCCGTAGAACCGATGACCAGAGAACATTATAGATATGTGTTGAATTTCGTAGATGGCCATTCAGGTTTAATAATGGTTTATTTTTAAAGAATAAATCTGATACCCTGCTAGCAACTAAGAAATATCTAGCCGACATGGCCCCCTACGGTGAAATCAAGTGTATTCGCTCTGACAACGGTACTGAATTTACCAATAAAGACTTTGAATTTTTACTAATTAACCATCATATCAGGCATGAAACATCAGCTCCTAGATCGCCACACCAAAACGGGACTGCTGAACGTGCGTGGCGGACACTTTTTGAAATGGCAAGATGCCTACTCATTGAAACAAAACTCCCTAAAAACCTCTGGACGTATGCACTTATGGCCGCAGCCTGTATACGCAACAGTTGTTTTAACAAAACACTATCTAAAACTCCATATGAATCTTTCTGCGGTAAAAAAAAAAAATTTAAGCAGAATGCATATATTTAGTTCAACTTGCTTCGCATATATAGAGAAAAAGAGTAAATTGAATATTAAAGCTGACGGAGGTATATTTCTTGGATACGATAAAAACAGTCCAGCCAATTTAATATTTTTTCCCGAAAAAAAATAAAATAAAAAGAATCCGGTGTGTAAAATACACAGACACGTTTAATTGTAAAGACGAAAACCCGTCATATGAAGAGGATGGAATTATATTACCTCAAATAATTAGAACAAACGAAAAGAATAAAAATGACGAAGGCGAGAGTGTCCATGATGATGATGATAAAGTCGAGATATGCCGAAAGAAATAGAAGACGACCCGATTTTTTTTGTGGTCGACAGTATAAAGGATTATCTAATCGACTATTGCTGTTCAATGGAAAATGCGCCATAAAAGCTTCAACGAAGCAATTAATTCAGAACAGTGTGATGAATGGAAAATTGCTATGAACCGAAAATGATACCTATACGGTAGTGCCTCTCCCAAGGGATAAACATGTTATTTCTACCAGGTGGGGCTTTACAAAAAAAAAAAAAAAAAAAAAAGAGTACAGCATAAGGGGTCGAACAGTACAAAGCAAGATTTGTTGCTAAGGGGTGCTCTCAGATTTACGGTAAAGAATACTTTTCTACGTTTTCGCCGACCACAAACCTAACGACAGAGTTGTACTGCAAGTCGCATCACAATATGACCTAAACATCCATCAAATGGACGTAAAAAATGCTTATTTGAATGCCCCAATAGATTGTTAAATTTATATTACCCCTCTAAAGGGATATATAATGAAAAATAAAAATAGCGTGTGGCGACTTAACAAGTCATTAATATGGTCTAAAGCAGAGTGCTCAGTGTTGGAACACAGTATTCCATGATTATATTATTAAACAACAATTTAGACAATGCGCTGTAGACCCCTGTTTATATACCCAACAAAAAGACGATAAACTACTGATTTTGGTTTTGTGGGTCGAGGATATTGTAATCGCATCAAATTGTGACATAATGTTGACTGATGTTAAGAACAAATTAAGTAAAAGATTCAAAATGACCGATCTTGGCAAAATATCCTGGTTTCTGGGGATAGAATTTACTCAAAGCAAAGGACTTGTTATGATGACTCAATCGAGATACATCGACAAAATACTATTAAAATTTGGAATGGGAGAGTGCAAGAAACGCTCTACACCGGTCGAAAATGATATTAATAAAAAATATACACACAGAATCTGAAATAATAAATGACACACAATATCGCGAAATTATAGGTAGTCTTATATACTTGATGACTGCAACCAGGCCCGACATATACTATACAGTAACGAAACTGTCACAAAAATTATCACGACCGACAATGAAGGATTTAAACAGAGCTAAACAAGTCCTACGTTATTTAAAAGGAACTAAGGAGCAGAAGTTAGTATTTAGAAAATCAAGAAATCCTCTAAAATTAGAAGGTTTTTCGGATTCAGACTGGGCAAACAAAGAAGATCGCAGGAGTATATCTGGATATTGTTTCAGACTCTCAGAAAATGGGCCTATTATTTCATGGAAATCTACAAAGCAACAGATTGTATCTCTCTCTACGTGTGAAGCAGAATTTATCGCGATCACACACACGACCCAGGAAGCACTCTACCTTAAAAATATCCTGAAGACTATTTTAGAGCAAGAATTGATTACAAGCCCCGTGATAATTAATTGCGATAATCAAGCCAGTATAGTACAGAGCACGGATGATCAACCAAAGATTTAGGCATATGGATATAAAATGCCATTTCGTAGAAAACGAGAGATCTAGGCATATGGATATAAAATGCCATTTCGTAGAAAACGAAATAAAAAAGGAATCCATTATTTTGAATTACATATCATCAGAACGAAATATCGCTGATGTATTTACGAAACCGGCGACACGGATAAAGCTACAACGTTTTTTCTCAAAACTTGTTGGTGAATTCGGCTGAATATTTTTTTTCCTTTCACTACCCTGTATGTATATAGATTTCTATATATTAAAAATACAGACCAGCGAAGTTCCACTTATGAGAAGGCTATTACTTTTTTGCATGAATATCAGCGGAAAACCCTAGGGATAATGCTCAGTATATAGATTTCTATATATATATAAAAAAATAAAATAAAATAAAAAAGAAATTTAAAAAAAGTGGTCCTGGACAAGACGTTAAACTGTATCCATTTTATTTGTATTAACACTTTAACCTACTAATACTTTTGCTTAGAAAAAAAAAGTCTTTGTAATTTTCCTTTTTGACATTTAAACACAATTAAAAATGGCGTCTTTTTAAATGCTAAAATTCTAAGATCCAAATGATTTCTAATTTTTGTTATGTCTAAGTAAATATAAAAATATATATTTATTTTTGAGCAGAACAAACACAAGGGACTTCCCCATTATAAAAAATAGGGAGGATGTTGCAATATTTTGGGCTGATAATGGGGGTATGATCCCACACAGTCGGACGATTCTATTTATACACGATGCTGCTAAGAACTGACGAATCAAATAAATTCATGTGCTGCTACCAACCAATCAGAAACCAGAATTGCTTCATAAATATTAAACCTTTTCTGGAGCAATTTCACATGTTCTTTCCCGGACTTCGACACGGTAAGAATATTTTGTTCTGTGGAACTGTCTACTACAAACAAGTCACCTACCATGACTTGTGTGTAACAGCAAACCATCTGAAACTGTTCTGAAACTCAAAATGGCTTACACTTCTAGTAAAGTGTTCCAACATTTCGACCAAAACAGAGAATACCGCAACTCACCTATATCAAAGGCAGTCATATCACAATACACCCAGCACACCAGAGATTTACCGGAAATTCAAGGACAACACGTTCGCATATATGACCTGGAATCCAGTAAATGGTCCCCTGCAGTTGCCACGAAAGCATGTGTGGAACCCAGATCCTCCATGGTGCAGACTTCATCTGGAAAGTCACTTTGCCGAAACCGCAAACACTTGAGGAAAGTTAAGTCCGCAGCAAGTCTGAACCTAGAAGCATCTGCATTCTCAGCTGTAATATCCCCAGAATCCAATGGATGATCAGCAGTTGGCATAGCAACGGCTCGAGTCAAGCACCCATGAAACAAATCAGCCCCACTATAACAGATGGCAAACCTGTTCTATATACCCCCCAAAAAGCACCTAACACTCATCATGAAGCTCAAAGTACATCCAGATCCGGTCGTATTAGAAGACCACCTAAACAGTTTATATATGATGAGGACAGTCTCAAGGTGGACAACCCGGCTACGTCCTAATGTGTTGTAGTTCTTTTTTTTTTTTTTTAGGAAAAGAAGGATGTCATATTATGAGTTAATTCCCTTAGATCTTCCCTCTCTACTAAGTAAAATAAAGATTAGTAGGAACCCTTGCCCCCGCCATTATTTTTTTGAAAAATAAAGCATGTCGTTGTCTTAAAATAAAGCATGGCGTTGTCTTAAAATATATCCCGACTCATGTCTCTGTTATTGATATCTATATATGCGATCGTCAAAACGATGACAACAAAACATTTCATGTTATGACACACCCAGGCTGTAACAACATAATTGTGTGAAATGTGCAATTTTTATATGCGTAGATCGAAATATAAATTGAATACGATTATATAAATAATTAGAAAATCAAACAAGTATTGCATTAAGAGAAGAAACATTTCTAACTAAAAATTAACAAGGATTAAAGATAGGAATTAATCTGTAGCATTATTATATTTTAATGAAATTTATATTTTCATTTCAG
This sequence comes from Euprymna scolopes, assembly GCF_053919585.1. Taxonomy (NCBI): domain Eukaryota; kingdom Metazoa; phylum Mollusca; class Cephalopoda; order Sepiida; family Sepiolidae; genus Euprymna; species Euprymna scolopes. The sequence goes on from NC_136527.1 coordinate 21,803,118, forward strand.
TTAGATGTTTTTATTCTGTTAGATATCCATGGACACATGTTTTGTCATCTCTAAGTCTCATATTGCTGGTGTGGGAGGCATGTAAAAATCCGATCTTCGTTCTTTATTACTTTATATTGTTACTGAGTTATTACTTTATTTTATATGGGTATGCTTGTAGTTTAAACATATGGATGCGTTGTCAATCACCCAAACGATTATTGTGCGATTGGAAAACTTTCATATGTTATCTTTTATTTTCTTAAGTTTTTGAATAGAATTAATTAATTTTGTAATCTTGCTTTGATAATATTATATGGTCTTTACTTCAATGTATTGCATCTTTCTTTTGATAAGTGACCATATTTGCGTCTTATCATCTTAGTTGCCAACATTGCATAATTGTGTGAAATTGATCGACATATGAATTGAATACAATTATAAAAATAATTACAAAATCGAAACAAGTAATTGTATTAAGAGAAAAACATTTCTAACTAAAAAAATAACTAGGATTAAAGATAGGAATTAATGGAATTTGTATTTTTATTTCAAGTAAATGTTTTTATACTGTTAGATATCTATGGACACAAGTTTTATCATCTCCATATGGCTAAGCGTACATAGATTAAAGACCAAGACTTCAGTTGTCGGCACACATCGCTCTATCATTTGAGCCAGTGAGAGAAACGTGAATGAAGCTCTTCATTTTATTCTCTTCCACTTGACAGGTTAATGAGACACGTGATTCGGAAGAAGAGATTTGAAGAATCAGCATGCATATGAACAAATGCAGCTTTTGGAATAGAATGTCATCTACATCAGTTTTTTATATTGGTCAAGATCAAAGTGTAGTATCTGTTCTTCAGATGCTGCACTTCTATTTCTTGTTCTCTTTCAGTGGAGGAGAAATCCTTCACGACTGAGACAATTTTTATTTTTGTACCTTTTCTCCACGTTAAAAAACGACCCTGGTGTCTAACTCTGTCCCGTGGGGAGGCATAGTAATTAGCTACATAAGATGAATCACAAATAATTGCCAAGGAGTTTCTTAGGGTGATTAAATTTGATTTCTCATTGGCATCGGTATTTGATGTTTCTTGGGGCTTGGGTGACAAAATACCCCCAAGGTACCAGATTTTCACTGTACATTTCAAGTGGGGATCTGGTTAGTACTCGCAAACCTCGGCATTTCCATCCTCCCTGACCTTCACAAGTAGTTGATGTGGCGCCAGTCGATGTCATCTACATCAGTTTTTTTATTATTATCATTGTAATAATAAAACTACTACTACTAATAATAATAATAATAGTGCGTGTGCAGTGTACACGTCGTGTTATATTTTATATAGTATTTCCAAGTTAAATTAAAGTTTTATTGTATCTTTTTCAGTAAATTGTTAAGTGAAAGTCCAGAATAGTTAGAAAGCCCCCCCCCCCCGTTAAGAATGGTTTTATAAATAACAGCATTATTTCTGCAGGTCGCATACTCATACTTGATGGGGAACGTGGACCCTGCATAAACACTGTTTTTATTTAATGATTGCTGCCTGTAAGCGCATGCGTAAAAGGCTTTATTTGGTTTATTTAATCACGAAAACATTTTTGCAGGGATAATTTGAGACCAAAAAAGGGGCAGGGAAACATTATTTTAATATGTATGAAAAAATAATTTAACAAAAATTAAACATATTTATTGGAGAAAATAATATAAACATTAAAATGAAATAAAATAAAAGTCTGGATTAAATTTACCCCAAAATATGCAAAAAAAATTCTAATAAATAAATACACGCACGATTAAAAAAAATCTGAGATATATACAAAGAAATTGAAAGAAAACGCTTTCAGGGAGCAATCATTAAAAAGAACACCGTTTACGCAGGGTCCACGTTCTCTGTGAAGTGCCCATTTATTTATAAGATAAAACACAAGAAAATATGTTAACTAAAGTTTAATGTGCTCTTTATTTTTAGTTCATATCAAAACTTTAATAATAACTAAATTAATGTACTCTTTATTTTAGTTCATATCAAAACTTTAATAATAACTAAATTAATGTACTCTTTATTTTTAGTTCATATCAAAACTTTAATAATAACTAAATTAATGTACTCTTTATTTTAGTTCATATCAAAACTTTAATAATAACTAAATTAATGTACTCTTTATTTTTAGTTCATATCAAAACTTTAATAATAACTAAATTAATGTACTCTTTATTTTTAGTTCATATCAAAACTTTAAGTAAAACTGATTAGTTAATGAATTTTTAAGATGAATTTGTGTTCGTATGTTTTGCTAGGGAACATAGTATTTCATATTTCATTTCTCATTTCAGTCATGTAAATTATTTACAGTTGAAAAGTAATAAAACAAACATTAAGTTTTAAATATATTTCAAAGAAATAATTTAGGGCTGGTGTTAAAATATTGAATTCATCGATAGTTTTGGTTAAATAAAAATAATTTAAAAAAAACAAACTGTCGTGAAAAATGCTTCTAACTTTAAAATATCTGAAAAGACCCAATGAAAATTTTATTTATTATTAAAAAAAAACGGATGAAAAATATTCTCATATAAAAATTGTTTGCTTTGCAGTTGGAAAAAAATATATTAAATTTTCTTCGATAGACATGTTAGAAAATTTTAAAAAATAGGTTAACTTTCTGTTATAATTTGTTAGATTAAAATTACCCCTATATGCAATTATATAATTATCCAAATGGAGAATTGTTCTTTCTCTTTAGAAAAAAAACATGCATGTTGGAATTAGCTTATATTTTTATGGCCATTAACGTGTAAGGGGCAACGAAAAATATATTATATGGCTATTAGCGTCGTCATGTCCTTGAACACAAGAAACTTAAGGCACCATGTACCTACGTGTTGATCTTGTAATGACGTCACTGTCATGTTCATTGGCCTTTACTCTCGGTAGCCTCGACCAAACTCCACTTTTAATGAAGAAACCTTATTGACCGAAAATAACTATTATATCCTTAAAAAATTGTAGATATAAACATGTTTTGGTATAAAATTTTGTTTTCCCCAATTTTTAATTAAAAAAATTCTCTTTAGATTTTAAATTAACGTTTGAGAAATGGTGACCGTAATATGCATTATGTCAACATATGGATTATCTTTCCTTGTTGGTTGTAACGTTTGCCTTAGGAGTTACGTCACTTAGATAATAAAGATGTCTTTCTTGAGCTAACACGTCTCGTTTCGTCTCATTAATTTAACACATGCATACTAATAATACTACAAAAATGTACAAAACATTAATGTTTAATTTACTTCATTTATAATAAATATGCACGTCACAATTCATTTTTTCTAAAAAGAATCAAGCAATAGTCATTGTAAAAGAAACCATTTTTTAATGCCAAATCATGTGTGCACGTAAAAAAATAAAAAATGCAGAATAAAACACTTTATAAAAATGTCTCTTGATCTTCCCAAGCAAACTGATTTAGACACGAGAGAAGATGAATAGATATACACTCACGCAACGTTTTATTATCCAATCGTTCACATAAATATAAAACAAACCCACAGAATATAACTGCTACACAAATTACTATTGACGTACAAGCTGAATATGGATAATCAGTTTATAAGTGTTGAATTTTTCTCGATATCTGATGCTTCAACAGTAAATGATAATCAGATGTTGGTCAACACTCTTGCTTTATTGTATGATTTGGAAGCAGAAACTCTGTCTGAAAAATGTTCGCTAAAATATAAAATTGATGTTATGGACAGCATTTAATAGGTAATGCCTAATTTCTCATATAAATTGAACACCGAAAAATGACACTTATTAGTTTTTTGTAGATAAGAACATCACAGAGTTACAAATTTATTGCATCTTTTAAATAAAACATCACGCTGCATCATCTTGAATACGTTTTCCTTTCAAAATCAAATTCCTGGCTTAAAAATGTGAAAATCGGATGATGCTAGGTGATACCAAGTGTATGGGAAAGGATTTCATAGATGTTTGCGTTTCTGAATTCGAACAATGTATGGAGTTAATAATTTTGACAACAGAATGTCGAGTTGTGGAGTTAATAATTTTAACAACAGAATGTCGAGTTGTGGAGTTAATAATTTTGACAGCAGAATATCGAGTTGTGGAGTTAATAATTTTGACAACAGAATGTTGAGTTGTGGAGTTAATAATTTTGACAACAGAATGTCGAGTTGTGAATTTAATAATTTGGATAACAGAATGTCGAGTTGTGGAGTTAATGATTTTGACAATAGAGTGTCAAGTTGTGGAGTTAATGATTTTAACAACGGGGTATTTTGTAGATTTGGACGTTTTGAAAACAAAATGTAAAGTTTTGGAGTTGGAAATTTTGACAATAAAATGCTGAATTTTTGAATTGGAAGTTTTAAAAAGTGTCGAATTAATCAGATAAGTCGAAATTCCCCAAAATCAAAGGGTTCCCTACCTGGTGCTCACACTTAAACTCTATATGAGATGCATAGATATTTTAATGTTCTATTAAAGTTATTGTTTTCCATATATTTTTGCACACAGCACAACAAATGTTCCTTCTATGCAAAGAACCATATTCACATGAATGAGGTTTGCTTTTTTGCTAAATTATTTTATTTAAGAGGTGATGGTGCATCCTACCTTCCTTATTTATAAAATCCTGGGTGAATAATTTCAGAAAATATATGTCATGCTATAGTTTGGCTCATTTGTCCAATTTTCTGTTATGAAAGTTGTGGGGTATTTTTAAAAACTCGTTTTTTTGATTTCCAGAGCAGACTTTTTTTTCCTAATTCTGTCATATTTGTGATCAGTGGTGGCTCGTGCCTGGAGCTGTGGAACTGCAGCACCAACAAGTCATTTTTACTCAATATTATCGATACACGTTAAAAAGAATACGTTTATTTTTTTCCTTCTTTGTGATGATATCATATTAATATTATATATATATATATATATATATATATATATATATATATATATATATATATATATATATCCTGAAGCTAAATGTCGATAACTGTCCCCTTACTCATATAAGCATAAAAGTAAAAATTTGCTTGGAGCTGCGAAATTCACAGTTACACATTCTTAGTAAAGTTCCACATTGAAAAAAATTCCCACACTTTTAAATGCGATTTCAACAGACAAAAATATACAATATGCCAAACTTTTTTTAATTAAAAGTGTTTGGGCTTTTTAGCCTTGGAACCACCAATGCGACTAATGTTATTTTTTTTACCTATATGGCTTATTTTGTTTGTATTTTTAAGTAGTTTGACATCTATTTATTCTGTAGTAGTTAAACTTTACAGAATAAAAAATATTTACATTTTTTTCTATAGCAAAGCGAAGAAAATTTTATTTTTAAAATACATTTTAGTTGGAAATGTTTTTAACTTATGTATATATAAATATATATATACATATATATACACAAATATATATATCTACACACACATATATATACACACACATATATATATACCCACATATATATATATATACACGATACATATATATATGCACACACATAATATACATACATATATATACCCATATATATACACACACATATATACACACATACCCTTACATATATATACACACACATATATATATACACACACATATATACACACATATATATACACACATATATATATATACACACATATACACACGTACATATACACACACATATACACACACCACATATATATACACACATATATATACACATATATATACACACACATATATACACACACATATACATATATATAAGCTTTAGCATTTATTTACCTCCCACGAGGACAGTGTAAGAAGTTTTACACTTTGAACAAAGTTTTTTAAATTAAAATGTGCAATAACAAAACGAGTATGTAAAACCGTTCTTATAATAAGCCCAGTAAATAGGAAAATTTTTTATTTTTATATAAATAGTTGTAAAAAGATTTGTAAATGAAATTATGTATCTTTAAATGTTTTTTGTTTGCTCACAGTACAAACATGTAAAATTTTATTCTATATTTTATTTACAAAGTTTTGTTATAAACACACATTTTTAAATTTTAAATAAAACTGTTATCCAATAAAACCATTTTTAAATGGTAAACTCCTAACTTTACCATTGTTTGCAGGCAAGTAAATTTCAAAGAGTTTGCTTTTAGGAAAAAATAAATTATTAAAAAATTGTAAATAAAATGTATTTGAAAAAATATTTTTCGTTTGTTTGCCTGAGGAAAATGCCCGTAAAATCTTATTTAATCTGTAAAGTTTAAAAGAAATATATTTGTATACTTTTTATTACTCTGTAAAATGTACACATTCTAAGATAGTGTTTTTTAATTAAAATGTTTTTGCATATTACCCCTTTTTCGACAGCTTATAATGGCAAAGTTAAAAATATTTGTATTAAATAAAGCAATTTTCATGACAAGCTTATTTTGTTATACGCCTATTTTTAATTAACAACAAGCTTTTTATAAAGAAAAACGTTTTTAAATAGTAAAACTTTTTTCGTTAATAAAAATCTGTGACCTAAAAGTTATAAAAGTATGATTCAACTAAGTTAGAACTTCTGGTTCAGTTGAATCGCAAAAAGAGGATCACGTAAACATTGTATTCCTTCGACCCTAATTGATATTCTACTAATAGACTACCTAGTACTTACCTTTTCCAACACAATTAATATAAAAAGAATTTAACCAGGGCCTCCTTGCATACCCAAGAAATAACATCTTGGACGGTAAATGAACTTCAACAGATTGAGTTTTCACAGTTGCATCTCCATGATAAAGTTGAAATTAAGAAAAGAAGCCGTTCAACGCTTGATATTCAAATATCTCAGCCAAGCATTAGCAACAACAAAGTGTGTATTCGTAGCTTTAATTGTACCAACGAAAAAGTTCGCTTTGCGGCTTTGAACTAAAAAAGGCATTGTTCTGCTTTCCTTGTTTGTTGTTAGGGGGTGATGTAACGTGGACAAAAGATAGTTTCAGAACTATTAGCAAAATGAAAGGTAGAACTGAAAAGCATGAGAAGTCAAAGAAGCACGTTGACAATGTAGTTTCCCTATCAATTTTGGGGACCATTATTATTAAAGAAAAACTTAGTGAGGCCTACAGACTTTCAATCAATCATCATAACATGAATGTTAAGAACCGTGAAATTGTATCTAAAATAATAGATTGTATTTTCTTTTGTTAGAACTTTGAAACTCCCTTACGAGGACATGATGAAAAAAATGATTCAGTAAATCTAAGTGTATTCAGAGGGTTTTTAAATTTTGCATCTTAATTAGATCCAGATGTAAAGAATCACTTAGAAACCAGTAATGTCTTCAAAGGTGTTTTACAAATATACCGTGATGAAATAAGGGCAGCAATTAGCAAAGCTTCCTTTATAGTTGTCATGGCTGATGATACAACAGATGTGTCTGAACATACACAAATGATCATTGTTTTACGGTACGTCTTGGATGAAAAAATACTTGAACGCTTTTGGGGATTCTTATTCGAGAAAACCAAACCGCTGATTAAATATCAAAATGTATTCTACAACAATTAGATATAAGGGAATCGCCAAAAACTGATAGCTCAGACATTTGATGGTGCAAATGTCATGAAAGGCAAAAAATCTGGTGTTCAGGCGAAAATAAAAGCATTTCACTCAATGTTATTCGCATCAACTTAATTTAATAATGAGGAATGCAGCAAGCATTACACGAAATGCTAGAATATTTATCTAACATTTTGGCTATTCCGACTTTCTTTTCTAGATCATCACAACGTCTGTCCATTTTTCAAGAAGCATCTGGATGTAAGCATTCTACATCAATCCGCCACAAGGTGGAACTTTAACATACATAAATAGAGTTCATGAAAATGTTCAAGCATTAAAAAACTGTCACTGAAATTAATTCAACATCATATGTAGATGAGACCGTTGCAGAAGCGACAGGAATTCTGAAATATTTGAACGATGAAAATTTCATATTTTGGTTTGAGCTATTTCATAAAATTATGTCTCATGTTGAAATTATTTATCGGGAAATTAGCATATATAAAGTCAATGAATACATTAAAAATTTCAAAACTGCTATTTTAGAGATAAGACACACCAATTACTGTAAAAACCCTTCACAAACACTCAAGGGCGAAGCTAAAGAACTGAGTGACTATATATCTGTTGATATAACAAACAGATATTCTTCAACTAAACATGTAATATTCGCTAAATTGTTTTACAAGATAAGCTTTGCTAGTTTTAAGAAAAAAACTACCTACAGACGAGATATCCTTGACAACTGAAGCATATCCCATGATTGACAAATAAAAGTTTAAAACTGAGCTAGAAATATTTTATAGTGAGTCAGATATCCATGAGTATTGCAAAGTAATTGATCTCCTGCAATTTAATTTAGAAAACAATTTAAACGATGTTCTTAGTGAAATCACAAAACTCATAAAAATTATCTTGACAATTCCCATGACTACATAAGAGATAGAACGTTGTTTTTCAGCTCTGAAAAGAATAAAAACTTTTCTAAGGAACACCATGGGTTGCGAAAGACTAAATGCACTTGCAGTGCTTTCAATTGAAAAAAGTTCTTCAGCAGTCATTCAGAAGTTAAGGAGAAAATTATCAATCTTTTCTCACAAATTAAAACAAGAAGAATGAAGTTTACTTTCAAATGAATGTAATAAGTAAAATATTTAAAATATTAACATCTATTTAGGATTCCTTTAAGTTGTTGTATCTTTATACGTGTGCATACGTATAAATTATGTATATTTTATGTTTCGTTTATTTTTACACAATATTAAAACAATAGGTATTTTTTTAAAACAGCAACCCCAATAATCTTAGGCACGGGCCGCCACTAGTCACATGATATGGCAAAAAACTATCTTACATGGTTAAGGATAGAATAATTTCCAGGAAGTCTGAATTGGAAAAAAGACAGATAAGATGGCTGGCTGCCACTGCTTGTGATGCTGGTATAACATTTTCAGGTATGAATTTTAGAAGATCATAAGATATTGTTTCAACAATGTGTTAGGATATGATGCAATAAATCTGACTTCTGTCCAAAGGAACCACGTACTTCACAAGAATGTGGTTTCTCTCCTGTGTGTTTTATATGACTCAACAAATTTGACTTCCATGCAAAAAAAGAACCACATTCGTCATAAGAATGTGGTTTGTCTCATTTCCTTTTAAATTTCTTTAAAATTCTCGCGAGTAACATTTGATTTGATGTTTTGCTCCACTTTTCAAACTTTTAGTAACAGTCCATGGCAAGGCTTGTGTTTTCTTTTCGGTTGCTGTAGTTGTTGGTGGTAGGGGGCAACGGTCTTTTGTTATCAAAGTTTTATGGCTTATTACGATTTGTCTCTGGGATTTCCATATTGTCAGAGAGATGAAGGTTAGCACCATTGCTTACATCTTCCCATCTGGGGCATGAACGAGTTGAGGGCCATTTTTATACTAGGTGCTAGTCTACCAGAGTTTTCTTTTGTTTATACTTTTATTTGTGTTGTCTTTTTTGAATATTTGGTCAAGATTTACCTCCAGTTAGAATTATCCTCACCTCAGAGAAACTGAAGAAATCGGTACTAGGGATTCAAGTTTCTCTCCAAAGTTTGTCTCCCATGTGTTTTAATATGACGCAACAAATTTGATTTCTGTGCAAAAGAAGATCCACATACTTCACAAGAATGTGGTTTCTCTCCTGTATGCGTTTTCATATGACTCAACAAATTTGACTTTTGTGCAAAAGAAGAACCACATATTTCACAAGAATGTGGTTTCTCTCCTGTATGTGTTTTCATATGACACAACAAACTTGACTTTTGTGCAAAAGAAGAACCACATACTTCACAAGAATGTGGTGTGTCTCCCGTATGTGTTTTCATATGATTCATCAAACTTGACTTCTGTGCAAAAGAAGAACCACATACTTCACAAGAATGTGGTTTGACTCCCGTATGTGTTTTATTATGATCCAACAAATTGGATTTCTGTGCAAAAGAAGATCCACATACTTCACAAGAATGTAATTTCTCTCCTGTATGTGTTTTCATATGACTCAACAAATGTGACTTCTCTGCAAAAGAAGATCCACATACTTCACATGAATGTGGTTTCTCTCCTGTATGTGTTTTCATATGACGCAACATATTTGACTTCTCTGCAAAAGAAGAACCACATACTTCACAAGAATGTGGTTTGTCTCCCATATGTGTTTTAATATGACGGAACAAACTTGACTTCTGTGCAAAAGAAGAACCACATACTTCACAAGAATGTGGTTTCTCTCCTGTATGTGTTTTCATATGATTCAACAAATGTGACTTCCATGCAACAGAAAAACCACATACTTCACAAGAATGTGGTTTCTCTTCCGTATGTGTTTTCATATGACTCACCAAACTTGACTTCTGTGCGAAAGAAGAACCACATATTTCACATGAATGTAGTTTGTCTCCCATATGTGTTTTCACATGATCTAACAAATTTGACTTCCGTGCAAAAGAAGAACCACATACTTCACAAGAATGTGGTTTATCTCCCATATGTGTTTTCATATGACGCAACAAATGTGACTTATATGCAAATGAATAACCACATACTTCACAAGAATCAGGTTTATCGGCCATGTTTGCTAAACTTATTTTAATCTCCAATCACGAAAAGTCCTTCTCATCCATTAATGGATTTGTTTTCATTGTTGCAAATTCTGAAAATATAAGATAAATTTGAAAAATTACAATTCATTTAGTAAAATTGAATTTATTATGTTAATTTTTATAAATATTAATTTATTATTAATGAAATTCAAAATAAAATGAGTATAGTTTTAATCAATACTGATTTGTTAACCAAATTGATTTGTTTATATTTATTTAACCAGCATATATGCCTTCTTTGGGTCAATTAATGCTGTATATAAGGTTTAACATTTTTTGATACTTTTGGAGTTGATTTTTGCTGGGTATATTTGTGTAATGTTTTGGAATAGTTTGTTATTAGATGGCATTTATATTTCTGGCAAAGGTTTGCTCTTTTGTGGAAATTTATAATGATTTAGTGTTTTCTTTTTCGAAGAGTTCTTTTAAGTTTGTGGCCTTGTAGTAGTGTTGACGGATTTGTATGAGGTCATAGCAGTCAAATAAAAGGTGTTTCACCGTATAAGATTTGTGATATGGTATACATTTGAGAGGTTCTTCCCTATTTCGAATCTAAGAGTGAGTTATCTACGTGTGTCCTATCAAGATATGTGATAAGACTTCTTCTTTGCATGATTTTATGGGATTACATACGTTTTTTTAAGGGATTCAGTAGTTTTTTAAGTATAAGTATAATTTCGAAGAGTTTGTTGTTTTAGCAACTGTTCCAGTCATCACTAACAACACAAGAGCATGCTACTCTCATGTACTAAACAAAGGGTTTCATTCAAAAGTCCTACATAATTTGAAATTCTATTTTCAATCTCACTGAGGATTGAAACTTCAATGTTCAGGTGTATGTAACTTACAACTGAATTTAGTACTTTAACGATAGCAGACAATCCTCGTACTAATTTGAGGAATTTATGTGCTATTTTCTAAAGCCAGCTTCGTCTTCACTGTTCTTCTCCATCTATAAGTTTTACTTCATCCTATAAAGGTAGATAATTTCCCTTTTCCATCTATATATATTCCGTCATAACTGATTCTTAATCTTTCCACATATGACAGCTTTTCAACGTTTTTTTTTAAATTTTACTGTAAGTGAATGACATGGCTCACATTTGTATCATTTTCATCATTTACATGGAATCTCTTTGTTATGATTTTTTTCTATTAGTAGATTTACATGCACAACATGTTCTGGATAGTCGACCCACGCTTGAATCCTGACGTTTTATAGATTACAGATTCTTTCAATTTTTTTCTGACAAGTCCTTCATACTGGTTACATATTTAAAGCTATTATATATTATTATTGTTGTGTTATGAGAATCTTTTCATGATGTTAACCCTATGTGGCATCACATGACTTGGAAAGTAAAAGTTACAAGAGTTTAATTCCTTTGTGTCACATGTTGAAGATGCACACACGCAAATGCACTGGTATCAGTAGTGAAACGTCAACTTTTGACATGCGCAGCTGTTAAAGGTAAGTGAATCTGCAAAATGCAAGTCACATATATAACCCAAGAAAAGGCAACAGACAATCAGCCACCAATCAAAATATCACACCTTCTAGTGCACACTCTTTATCTTTAACTTTAACATAACAGAAACAGAAAAAAAAGGTGTGATATTTTTATACAAAATGAAATGTACAATTTTTTTCTGCCTAACGAAAGCTTCATTTGGAGCCAATTTTTGACTAATTATTCTAACAAAGAATAAAGAAGCCTGCATGAACTGTGCACACATGACAAAGAAACGTCATGTTAAGTTGAGGAAAACAAAAAGAGAAAACAATAAGGTAAAGTAAGATTCGACTCGTTTTACCATCGAGTTTCTGTTAAAACAGATTATATATATATATATATATATATATATATATATTAAGTATGCAGCGTGCATAAGATAAAAAAGTATATATATATATAATGTGCGCCGATATATATATACCATATATATATATGCTAAAACTTTTTAAAGCTTATTGTTTCTCCGACTTTCTTAACAAATATTGATTTATCGTCTTCTTTCATCAGTAGCTTGATCTTCCTTTAGTAGCGTGCTATTGTTTTAATGGAGCAGCTATTTTCAAATTTTGTGCAGGGACTGAATTCAGAATTGAAAAAGGCAGTTGGATCAGTAATAAGATCGATAAGAGGGAAATAGTGTCGTTGAAACATAGAAAGAAATGTGGCTACGGAAGTAAGTCGATGATGTAGAGCAGTATTTTAGGGTGACCATACCAGTCAAGGAAGAAATATGTCAGTGATTCTGCGATTAGATAATATATTATTACCTCCCAGTTAACTATGGTGATCAGCAACACGAAATCACTCTATAATAGATTAATCAATCTTTTACTTTTGTAAGCGGTAGCATTTATAAGCAAGGAACAAACTGATAGAGAACTCGGATTGGAAAGAAAAGTCCGTAGATTTAAAAATTGGAGATCAGGTTTATGAGTAGAACCACCAAAGACGGGGAAATCTAGATGTATGTTGGAAACAATATTAAACATGCCTCGTCACATATAGGATTAAGAATCAGTTGACATATGATGTAGTTATTGATAAAACACGCCCCGTCACATATACGATTAAGAATCAGTTGACATATTATGTAGTTATTGATAAAACACGCCCCATCACATATAGGATTAAGAATCAGTTGACATATTATGTAGTTATTGATAAAACACGCCCCATCACATATAGGATTAAGAATCAGTTGACATATTATGTAGTTATTGATAAAACACGCCCCATCACATATAGGATTAAGAATCAGTTGACATATTATGTAGTTATTGATAAAACACGCCCCATCACATATAGGATAAAGAATCAGTTGACATATTATGCAGTTACTGATAACACACGCCGCATCACATATAGGATTAAGAATCAGTTGACATATTATGTAGTTATTGATAAAACACGCCCCATCACATATAGGATTGAGAATCAGTTGACATATTATGTAGTTATTGATAAAACACGCCCCATCACATATAGGATTAAGAATCAGTTGACATATTATACAGTTACTGATAACACACGCCCCATCACATATAAGATAAAGAATCAGTTGACATATTATGTAGTTATTGATAAAACACGCCCCATCACATATAGGATTAACAATAAGTTGACATATTATGTAGTTATTGATAAAACACGCCCCATCACATATAGGATTAAGAATCAGTTGACATATTATGTAGTTATTGATAAAACACGCCCCATCACATATAGGATTAACAATCAGTTAACATATTATGTAGTTATTGATAAAACACGCGCCATCACATATAGGATTAAGAATCAGTTGACATATTATGTAGTTATTGATAAAACACGCCCCATCACATATAGGATTAAGAATCAATTGACATATGATGTAGTTATTGATAAAACACGCCCCATCACATATAGGATTAAGAATCAGTTGAGATATGATGTAGTTATTGATAAAACACGCCCCATCACATATAGGATTAAGAATCAGTTGACATATTATGTAGTTATTGATAAAACACGCCCCATCACATATAGGATTAACAGTCAGTTGACATATTATGTAGTTATTGATAAAACACGCCCCATCACATATAGGATTAACAATCAGTTGACATATGTAGTTATTGATAAAACACGCCCCATCACATATAGGATTAAGAATCAGTTGACATATTATGTAGTTATTGATAAAACACGCCCCATCACATATAGGATTAAGAATCAGTTGACATATGATGTAGTTATTGATAAAACACGCCCCATCACATATAGGATTAAGAATCAGTTGACATATTATGTAGTTATTTATAAAACACGCCCCATCACATATAGGATTAAGAATCAGTTGACATATTATGTAGTTATTGATAAAACACGCCCCATCACATATAGGATTAAGAATCAATTGACATATTTAGTTATTGATAAAACACGCCCCATCACATATAGGATTAAGAATCAGTTGACATATGATGTAGTTATTGATAGAACACGCCCCATCACATATAGGATTAACAATCAGTTGTCATATTTAGTTATTGATAAAACACGCCCCATCACATATAGGATTAACAATCAGTTGACATATGTAGTTATTGATAAAACACGCCCCATCACATATAGGATTAAGAATCAGTTGACATATTATGTAGTTATTGATAAAACACGCCCCATCACATATAGGATTAAGAATCAGTTGACATATTATGTAGTTATTGATAAAACACGCCCCATCACATATAGGATTGAGAATCAGTTGACATATTATGTAGTTATTGATAAAACACGCCCCATCACATATAGGATTAAGAATCAGTTGACATATGATGTAGTTATTGATAAAACACGCCCCATCACATAAAGGATTAAGAATCAGTTGACATATTATGTAGTTATTTATAAAACACGCCCCATCACATATAGGATTAAGAATCAGTTGACATATTTAGTTATTGATAAAACACGCCCCATCACATATAGGATTAAGAATCAGTTGACATATTATGTAGTTATTGATAAAACACGCCCCATCACATATAGGATTAAGAGTCAGTTGACAGGCTCCATGATAAACGTGCATGTGATACATCTGCTGAAAAAGTCGATCGATGAAGGGAACATTCCCAGAATAGAAAAACCATTAAGAAAGACCACATTGGCTTCTCCGAGGGAGTCCACTGAGTCAGATAATAGTAATTAAGCCATGGAACAAACTATCACAATAGGAAGTAGTCGATATCAACAGGAAAAGCTGGATGAAGAGTTTGACATACTATTGATGGAGATGAGAGTAATAATACGTAGCATGACTTCGAGTTGTTCTCTATTTGCATCACTTGGATGGCAAAGATAATAATAGGATCCATTAGAAAAGGCTTAGTGTTGGCTCAGAGTTTGGAAGTGGGGAAGACGAACAAGTGGAAGGGAATTGTTTAGGTTGGGTAAGATGTATATTCTGTGTTTTAAAAATATTTGCTACTCTTGTATAATTTGACACGGATTCTTGGGAATTAACCCATCAAGGATGAATCGGGTGATGAGAAATCATCAGTTTAAGCTGAGCGTTGTTCATATGTTGAAACACTAAATCGACTTTTTTCATTTACTTTTTTATTGCCAATCATGCCTGATCCACGCTTGACAGGAATTCCCGAGAATCCGTGTAAAATTATGAAAGAGTACCAAATAATCCTTTCTTGCATGAGACGTTGATGATTATAATTAACTATTTCAACAGAGTATGCGAAGCATTAATATTGAGTTATGTTGTTTTAGCAGGTACTTCATTCATGTGTCTGTAACTAACCCCCCCCCCACTTAAAAATGATAGGATCCAGTGACATTATTGATGAATGACTGAGCTGAAGAAATTTCAGTACCCATTGTGGCCAACTAGGACTCCAACACCACCTACTTCCCCAGTGACAAGGTCAGCTACCCAACTCATCAATAAATCACCAGATCATACCATTTTTCAGTGGGAGTGTTAGTTACATATACATGAATGAAGCACATGGCAAAAGAACATGTCGATAGGTTAAGGATTACTACTTGGTGTTGTGAATGTGGAGTCAGACTTTGTTTAAAAGAATGCTTCCAGGCATACCATTCATAATGAATGAGGACATATAGGGCTTAGGAACATTCTATAAGTGAAAGACAGTTTCCTAGAGATAAAATGAGAATATTTCATTTTACTTTCGTATCTTAAAGATTTTTGATGATAAGTAACAGAATTCAATACTTTTGTCCCAAAAAGGGTTAAGCAAAAGAAAAGAAACTTATTTTTAGAAAGAAAAAATAATATTAATAATAAAACTGTAATGACTTAAGTTAATAAGATAGAAATGACTCGGAAAATTGCTTATATGATCGATAGTCGTAAAGACTGCAGCTTGCAGCAAAAAAGAGATAATTTTTTCAAGCAGAAATTTATGAATATGGTTATGTTGATGTAAATAAAAAGATAAAGACAAAAATGAAAAACAGAAAAACAGAAAAACTGATATGCGTATATCATACTGAAAAGGTAAGTGACCTATAGAATACATTCAACACTGATTTCAAATGTTGTACAATGTTTGTTGTTGGTTATTTTGTGTTATAATTGTGTTTTGTTGATTTAAAAAGTATATATATATATATATATATATATATATATCATACTGATTGAGATTGTTGGACAGTTTCATTATTTTATCTGTTTTTATTATAATAATTGTTTTGTTGAATTGTGAAAAAAATAAGTGTAAATTGATTGGATCCTAGAGAGTGTTGAGAAGGAAGGGGAATGGAAAAAATATTAGTGAATATTTCTTTGAAAATAGAGAGGGGAAGGATGTCGTGTGTTGAACGTGCACACACACAAGGCAAAACATGACAACTCGTAACAAACGCATGGAATGATGGCGTCAGGTTTTCAGTATTATATCGTCAGTGGTAGAAAGCTCAACTATTTGATGCCTACAGCAGTTGAAATGAGCACACTTGCAAAAAGCAAGTACATATATAACCCAGAGGAAAAGGCAAAGGAAGAAAGTGGCCGGCAATCAACATAACAAATGTGTGGCTCAGTCCATACTAGCTAAGAATATTAACAACATATCTCATAGAATATTGGCCCATTTAAGCAGTGATCATATCACTCTAGAACTGACCACCAATACCCAGTGGATGTCAATTTTAAAATTTTGTAAAAGTATCATGTATTTTAATTAGAACCGTCTTAATGTATTTTCTTGTTTTTAATCCCATAATTTGGAGGATAGCTAACAGAGGTGAAATACGAAAGGAACAAACATTTTCCTCCTATAGCATGTTTTATATACACTTAGACTCCAACAAAAACCTCATCACTAGGACCAATCATGCAACTACCAGGATGTTAAGTAACATGATTGCAAGATGATTGACCTACCGCATGGTCAGGAGAATTATTCAATTTGTATTTTTGATTGCAAAACCTTATTGTCACTTCTTTCTCTTGTTCTTCCTATATGGACAGAGGAGAGTTTTACCTATGCAGGTAGAGAAGAAGGAATTTTTGTTAGTTTCATATGATTGTAGAGGAAATATGTCAAGAAATGATCAGCTTTCTTTCATGCTACTCTGAGAAATGATGTCATTTTAGCAACCGATGAAATAAGTTGCCTATATCCAAATAGAATCACTAAAAGTTTATTCTCTTTGACCTCAAGATGAGAAAGAGGACGAAAAGTTCACTTGCTTGTATCCTTCCAGATGATTATCATAGGAAACATTTGAAACGTATCCACATTTCATAACAAACACATTGCTAGGGATCTAACAAATACACAGGTTCTTTTACGCATAGTCGAAAGAAAAATAAAAGTCCATAACAATAACAAAGGAGGAGTAACAGCAGTAGTAATAAATAACAAGAAAAATTAACAATAAAACATACAATCCAACACCAAGAAAAATTAATGACTGAAAAACTAAAAATAATTTCGTTTTTTTTTTAAACTTTTAAAATACCTGGATTAAACAACTTTCCAGAAGGGTCTTACCAGCTGAAATAAATTATGAAAGAAATTAGAGATATAATACTCAGATTTTTTCAAATGCTGAATATAACATTCAGCTATCCAAAAATACATGTTCATGTAATATAACGCGCATGATGCTCATGTGAGAAAATCAGTAGCAGCTGTAGGATAGCTGACTAGTGAAAATATAAGCAGTTGCTGTCTTAACACATATGCAAATAAAGTAAGTGTGCATATGCTGCCGTCACAAGAAGGAGAAGAAAAAAGTACAGAAAAAAGGACAGCACATTATGAGAAAAGACAGCAATCAGATGTGCTTTGATTCATATGCAGTGAGAGGAAATTTGCTAAAATATAAGCAGCCGCCGTATTAGCACATATGCAAATAAAGCAAGTGCACATAGTTACATCAAAAGAAGGAAAATAGAAAAAGACAGCAATCAGATGTGCTTTGATTCATATGCAGTGAGAGGAAATTTGTTAAAATATAAGCAGCCGCCGTCTTAGCACATATGCAAATAAAGCAAGTGTGCACATAGTTACATCAAAAGAAGGAAAATAGAAAAAGGCAGCAATCAGATGTGCTTTGACTCATATGCATTGAGAGCAAAAATGTGTCACATGGTCGAAAAAGTGGAAAACGGGAGATGAAAATGACACACAAAAAGGGCATTTCTGACAGACATGTACAACATGGAAGTGATATGTTTAAACACAGTGAAGTACGTTCTTGGAAATCACTGGATTAAATGCTTTTGTATCCACCTAAAAAATGCTAAATATATTTTAATGTCTTTTCTTCTAACTTTGTCCTTGCGATGGTATCAGACAATGTGCAGATGCGAGTTTTTTTTAAAGGCATGGTTACAATAATACTCTCATCTCAATTACTGATCAGTGAGATTCGAAACCAAAATCTCAGTGACTTTGAATAGTTGGTTTGTAAGCTGTGCTGATTACTGCTAGAAGTTAACTTTCCTCCTAGCTTACCAAATAAAAGGCCATTTCTCAGTCAAGCTGAGCACATGACAAATGCAGAACATCCACTTATGAAAACACAATAATACTAATTCCAATCTTTTCATCTATCACAGTTAATGGTTTGTAAGCTGTGCTGATTACTGCCAGAAATTAACTCCCTTTCTAGCTTACCAAATAAAAGGCCATTTCTTATGAAAGTCCCATTAATAATAGTTCCAATCTTATCATTTATCACAGTTAATACGAAATAGTGTTATTTTTACAATGTTTACATAATAAATAACACTCAAGATGAGAACAGTAGTCTTAATAATCTAAATAATACAAAGAATCATTCCTCATCTAAAAAAAATTCAGAACCGTAATATTCGAATTTGTTTAAGAATCATGATTATTTTTAATTCATTAATTTGTAAGGTTTATTTGCTAGAATCTTTCCAAACCCCTCCAAATCTTTTACAATGACGACTTTTATAAGTGCCTTCGAGAGTGCTGAAAACGAATATATACTTAAAAAATGGTGCAGACAAATAGTTTTCATGATATTAAAAATTTATTTTTTCAAAAAGTGAAGGATCACATTTAAATATGAATTAAACGTAAAATGAGCACCCACTTTATGGCCACCTAGGGAAGGGGTCATTTTTGCCGTTGTTTTTGGGCGAAAAATATTTTTTCGTTTTCTTTTCTGATTTCCTCTTTCAATAAAGACACAAGGATATTTAAAAACAAAAATAAAGTATAATCTGTATATAAATACGTGTAATTCCTTATGTTATCAGTAGTGACCATTTTTGTATCTGCAAATGTGCACATATGCCACAAACAAGTAGTTTTCCAAATATTAATGAATGTAATTCCTTATGTTATCGGTGGTGGCAATTCTGTGTGTGCAAGTGCATACTTAATTGGCCACCACTGATAACAAACAACTACACGTTTCTAATATCCAGACACTCACATGTTTGCAGCAAATTTAAATGCGATATTCGTTTTCAGCATACCCGAAAACCTATAAAAGTTCTAATATTAAAGATGATTGTTAAGGTGAAAAGTAAACAACAATTAACCAACACGACTTTCAGGCAAGCCAAATAAAAAAACAAATAAAAAATGTGGGCTGAAAGTGGGTGCTTGTTTTACATTAAATTTATATAGAAAGTGTGAGAAAAATAAGTTAAACTCACCTGACGTGAGGAGGTTGATAATCGGACCAAAAACCGGTGATGTTTGACTCTTGCTTATATCTACTGCTGCCGCTTCTAATGGAAGTGTTTGCATATGAATGACTGTTACTAACTATTTAAAGGATTGGGACAGAGTCTGCTTAGATGAAGAACACTTTCAGTGGACGTTATTTATTACTGATAATAAGAGTACAGACGTACAGGTTGGTCTCCTAGATTCGTGTTTCTTGATTCCTGATCACAGCGGGGGATCACGATCTTGCAAAATTTTGCAACGGTTGTCCCCAGCCCAACTCTGATCTGTTTACTTTCTATTGGTGTCGGAGAATTTTCGAAAAAAACTGATTCCCACTTTTTGAAAAGGTAATTTCCTCATATCATGAAAAAAATTTTCTGCGCCACTTTTGAAGTATATATTCGTTTTTAGCACACCTGAAAAGCTATAAAATAATCCGCTGAAAAAAAAAAATGAAAAAAAAAAAAAATTTTTTTTACTTTAAACTTGTGAAACAGTTCAAAACATATAAAATTTATAAAATTATAAATTTTGTTTTGGTAAACGATAAAAAAATTGTTTTATATGTTTAAGTCAATATTGATAACAAAAACAATCGAAAACGAAAAATTTTCAACAATAAATCAACATTTTCATTAGGATTATTCGCTTAGTAAATGTAGTTATCTCCCTTACATTTTTAACGTATTCTGCAAATGCGCAAAAATCAATACTAAATTCATGTAGTAATACCTACGTTTTTGTTTTATAATCTGCTTTCGATTAACTTTATCTGCTTTTATAAAGGAAACGATTTTTCAAATGTGATTGACTTTACAAGCTCAACTTAACATTCAAGATGATGAACGGAAGAGCAAGTTCGCAGAAAACAAAATTGAAGAGGAAAAATAAAAAAGAAATTATTTCGAAATAGAGCTGATCTATTTGGTGAATATCACGGATAAAATCAGTATTATTTTATTTAATATTTTAATATTTACATGAGAGAGAAAAGAGTACAAGCTTCATCTTTATTAATTCTCTAATTTGATGCATGTGCAATTTAATGGCGGAAACTTATAGGGTACTATAATTTAGAAAGCCGTCTTATATTTTTGATATATTTCTGATTATTTCGTATTGTGTTTGAAAGATAAAGTCTAAAGTTAATCTCTATATCAGAAAAAAATTGCACGTGAAAAAAGTTTCACGGCTTTAAAGATAATTAGTAAAGTGTTAAGATATTGAATTTTAAAAAAAGATAGTTTTATTCGCTCTCCTTCGCTCAAAGCGAGGGTTTAGTAACAGATCTAGCTTTGCAAAATAAAAACAAGAGACAACACGTCACAGATAAGTCATATGTAAGAAAGTTGATTGTATTTTATACCTAGTGGGGGAGGAGGAGGCGCCCGGCTTTGACCAGCCGTTAAATATGCTTAAATATATTTTAAATTTGTTCAGATGTTGTGTATATAATTATAGAGTTGTGATATCAAAAGTAATAAAAAACGTGTTTGGGTGTCATCAGCTAGAATCGAAACCAAAATCAAAACTGTAACATTCAAAGCTGGGGACGTTACCACTGTACAAACGTAACATGCATATGAACTGATTAAAAATAAACTAAGATGAATTTAAAAAATGTATAACAATTTTATTAAAATTCTTACCCAAGAAAACTCATGACCCTATAGAACTCATGGAAATGGTGCCAATTTGTAAAAACTGACCGTGGAGTCACTAACTTCTACGCGTGTGACTTTGTGTTCACACATTCATAATCAGGATCTATCAATTTTTAAGATCAAGGTTGCAAGTAGTGGAATATCTGCAGGACCGTTAAAAGTAAATTCACAGAGATCGCCGATTAATAGAAGGTTTCCACCAAGGCACATCCTCACATACATAAAATAAAAATATAGAAATAACTCCGGAAAATAGCGACACTTGACAAAGAAATCGAAATCACTGTATTAAGATGAAATAACATTTATTTACGTGTTAGGAATATTAATTCAAATCGTTCCAACATAAATGTTTTCTTGTAACGAGTGTTCATTATGCAGAATTAGCTAAATGAGGATCTCGTGAGAATAGCATGAAGTTTAAGATTACTGATTTTTATGAACAGAGTGTCACACGTGGCTTGAAATGAATGTGAATGTTTTTTGAGAGAAAAACAGTCATTAAACCATGTAAACAAAATTTTCGTGATAATTTTTATCATTAAAACCACATTAAATATTTTTAATATTATTTTTGTGAAAATATTGAATGAATACTGCTTATCGTAATGTTCCTGAAATATTAAAAATATTTTTTATGGTTAACATCTACAATGTTTTATTTTTATATAAAAAGCAAACAAAAATTTATGCGTTATTTTTAATTTAAAAAGACAATAATTTGTGATTTTAGTCATCATTGGACACATGTATCCATGAAAATAAAACTGAGTTTTTAAAGAAAAGGAAATCATATAATCCATTCAATAATTGATATTTTAAAGTTTATTATCCATTTTCATCTTAAGTTAAATGAAGTGACAAAAAAAAAAATCCACGATAAAATATTTAGTTTAAAATACAAATAACGATTTACTAAACGATGTTTTATTTACTGGATATTTTTCCCGTATTCACCGAAATTATTATCTCCCCTTGTAAGTTCAATTTGTTTCTATTTTTAACCCTTTTGATTAACACACACATATTGAGAGTAAAAAAAAAATGAAAGAAAAATAAACAAAAAAAACATTTTTAAGAACACAAAGAGAAAAGATAAAAATCAGGAAATCGTATGCGTAATTAACTCGTCAAAACGGTAAAAAAAAAAAAGAAAACTGAAAGAAAAAAAAACTCACACAAAACCAGTTTTAAAAGGCTGAATGGGGAGTCGTTTGCGTAAGGAAATGAACAAAACAGCTAGAAGTAAGGGGGTCGGACATTGTGGGTAAAGAAAATAAACAAAGATGAAATAATATAAAAAACAAAAAACAAAAAAAAACTTAAAAATATTAAAAAGTGTCTTCAAGAAGGAGATATATAATGTTTCTTACCGGAGATGACTTAAAACGGAGAGGGACAACAGAAGATAAAAGACAAAAACATGTGGAGATAAAATTACACTTAAAGAAAAAAAACACCAGTCAAGCTGCCGGTGTCGATTCAGGGGAAACTCTATAAGAAAAATGTCCGGCCAAGAGAGATAACTGTTGAAAGGGGCTAAACTAAGGTATATAATACATGCAAAATAGACACATGTTTAAAAAAAATTTAAAAAACACTTTTATAATTATTATAATTTATTTATATTTAAAAAAAAATGTTTTTTTTAATAGAAAAGACGGGTTTAAAGTTAATCTTGGAACTTAACTTTACTGTTTTGTAAGTATAATAAAATCGATTTCGAACCTTATTTTCACTTTTATATAAACACCGCCAAAAATGGCCGAAAAATTAAGTTGTTTTTTAAAACGAAATTACATTTATTAAGATCCATTATTTTTGAGTAACTTTTTTTTCCGGAAAGATAAAACCCTGAATTTTATCATATAGGAAACAGAATAATGTAAAACTTTTTCTACTATTTTTAATTAAATTTTAAATGTTAAATTTTCCCAAAAAGTTAACAATTGACATTTTTTGTCTTGCACAAAAAACGTACATAAATATTTAAAAAAAAAAAAAAAGGTTTTTGAAATAATTAATTTATTTATTTGTTGTCTAACTAAGATTTAGAGTGATTTTCTATGAGAATATGCACAAATATTATAATATAAGTACCTGGATTTCAAATAATTCCACTTATTCATATAGGCAACCAGTTACTTCGCGTCGATCTAGACAATGTTTACGTTTGTACTTGGTAAAAAGCAAACTATGGAAGACCAAATAGGCCAAAAAAACTTATTTTTCAGTGACGAAAATGTCAATGTATTATTAAGGCTGAGGCTGGCCAGTACCAGATGGGTGACCATTTGTATGAGTTTGGTTTTTAATGTGTATGTGTGTGGCGGCCAGGCTCTCCAAAATTGGGGGGGGGGGGCAATTTAAAGTAGAATTAAAAAAATTATTTCAGCGCGTTTGGTCCACCGTAGTCAAAAGGCGGCAAACGTTTTCAAACGGGATCGAAAATATGATGCTATTTTAAACATAAAGGGCACAATATTTATCGAATTTTTTTTTGTATCGATTCTTCAAAGCATGCCCTGTTTAATAATGGTCATGCATTATTCGGCTCGCTAAAAAAAATTGTTAATTTATTTATCAAAGATTTTAAAATGGCTTTTTTCGTATAAATATTTAAAAAAAATTTTTTTTGTTTTACTTAACATATTCACCGAATTTCACACTTCAAAACTCAAAAGCGGGCTAATTAAACACAATCGAAGTTCTGATATTCAGACATCAAAATAAGTTATGCAAACAAGTTTGTTTTTTTTAATCTATAATCCCGTCCCTTACAACAACATAATATGTTTTGTTCAGTTTCAGATGATTATTTTAAGCAAAATAAGGGGGGTTGTAAGAAATATATATATATATATATATATATATATATATATATATATATATATATATATATATATATATATATATATATCGTTTATGAAAAATAAGTGCACTGTTATAGAGTTCATTCTTCTTTTAATAATCGCTGAAAATTTCGTATTGATTGGATAATTACCTGATTTTTGGTAGATTTTAAAAAAGATGGTCCGTCAAAAAGTAGTTACCTGCCACCCCCCCCCCAGTTTTGGCGGTGCCTACTTTTATAATATTCGTTTATTTTCTGATTAATGCACGAATATTTTAAAAGTAAAAATAAAGTTCGAAATCGATTTCATTATATATATATATATATATATATATATATATATATATATATATATATATATATATATATTAAATTAAAATGGCTTACTTAAGAAAACATTAGAGTTTATATATATGCACTTTCGTAAATAATTGAATTCATTAAAAACGTATCACTAAAAGAAAAACAAACACCATCTAAGTAAATCGCGATATATCAAAACAGTCGTGCGAGATGGGTGAGCGGTAAGGGGTTTAGGCTCATTACCGTGGGGCCCCGATTTCGAATCTCGCTAAATTTAGCCACTCTGATGAGTCGAAGACGACGAAACACGTGTCAGTGGATAATTATATTTTTAAAATAATATACATGCTGCTTCCCATGTGGGAATACCAAATTGGTTAAAAGGAAAATTATTCCCAACTCGCATTTAGGTAAAAATGCACTTTCGTAAATAATTGAATCCATTCAAAAACGTATCGCTAAAAAACAAAAACAAAAAACATCTATATAGATAGATAGATAGATAGATAGATAGATAGATAGATAGATTGATTGATATGTGTGTAGGGGAATAAATAAGAGCACCGGATTACCGGTGTAGGGTAAGGAGTGAGGTCCCTTGAAAAAAGGAGAGGAGAGTCCGTACACATGAGGCACGGACGCAAAAAGTTCTCCTAAAAGACAATGTTGGACAGGCAGAGTACAACTCTAGAATACAGTCCTCACTCCTCCCGTAAACCCCACTATTGAAGTGAGTAATCTTTTTACCTTAATGTTCTGAATTGCAGTGTTGTCATGTTTTCATATTTGTTAATAAATTCTTGTCGTTTATACTTGTTGTACGTTTAGTAATTATTAAAGCTGGTCGGTAGGTTTGGGACTTGGAAGAACCTAAACCCGTACCAACGGTGGTGACTCCAACTAGCAACATAGAATACGCAAAGCAACGTTTTTTTTATGTTTTAAATAAAAGAAGAACCTAAACCCGTACCAACATGTGTGTGTGTGTGTGTGTGTGTGTACATTTCATAGAAAAACTTTACTATTTGATAATTAAACAATACTTTTAATTTAATCGATTTCGAAATTTATTTTCATTTTTCTTTAAAAACAAAACGTTATCGTTAATTTCTGATTATATACATGGATAATCCAACATATTCCTATAGACAAGATTGGCAAAATACTCTCTAACCCTGGTAAAAAATTTCTGAATTGTAATTTACTTATTTGAAGAATGATATTAAAAAAATATATATTGTAATTTATTAAATAAATGATATTATTAATTTTTTTATTTATTTATTTATTTTTAAAATTACCTTTAGTTCCTTAGCTATAATAAATATTGTAATTATCCCCCTTGGCCGGAAGTAGCTGTTCCACCATCTAAACTCGATTATAGTCATATCACGTCTATTAATTTTATCAAATGTTTTTCTGTTTTCTTTTACTTCATTCTCCCTCACACATCACTACAATTTTATCGACTTCAAATTAAAGAGAAACAAAGAAATGAAAAAACTACTACACCCTGACAGATTTGACGTGGAATCCACTACTTCAAATTCAGAGAAAGTGTACAAACACTGGAAACTAACATTCAAAAACTTATATAAAATACCAATAATGAGATGTTATGGACTATATACGTACCACAAACAATGACGAAATTGAAAATAACCCCCAAAACTTCTTTGTCTTAATCAACTCTGTTTCCGCAGCGATCTATGAAATAATGAGATGTTATGGACTATAACAGCACGATAACAGCTCTCAACACTACCTATATTAACACTACAAGAATGCAATGGCCTGATCCCTGGAACAAGTGGAGAAACATTCGGTAAGCTACGAAAACAATCTTAATGTTGCTGTTACTGTAATTCCGTCAGAAGGCGCCTATTTAGTTGCTATAAAGGGAAAAACTCGTCCAAAAGGAATGTGTTGCTTCTGTGAGTACTCTCAGCATCGCGCGACCGCTGAGTGTAGGAAATGTAAAAAAAAAAAAGCCATTCGGCTAAGGTATGTAAATCTTCCTTTTCTACTGCTGCTGTATTATATGAATGGGACTCGTCCCACCTAATCTCGCCTGACTAGGAACCAAAGCAAAAGATGTTACGTTTACTAAATGTAAAAGAAATGTGGATATTGCTAACGCTATGGTAGATTCTCGTAGGGTCAGGACGTTTATCAACAAAAATACTGCTAAAAAAACTGAAGCTTTTTATCATACCCAAACAAAAGACCATAACGTTGGGAGACTCTAACCAAAATTATTGGTGAAACCACTATTGTTGATATTGCTCTAAATAATAAGAACGATCCTGACATGACAGTGGAGGTAATCACGAATCTCTTTAAAACCACCATTTTTGATATTGCTCTAAATAATAAGAACGATCCTGACATGGAGGTAATCACGAATCTCTTTATTGACATAATTATAGGAAATGACATTCTAAAAATGTACAAAAGAGTGACCCTGAAATTTGACGGGTCTGGGAATGAACTTGTCGTTGGAGCTGTTAAGAAGAACGACTCTTTTCCATGCATAAAGCTTCCTCCTCCTCTTGTTAGGAAATAGATCGAAAATAAGAAAAAAAATGCGTTAAATCATATTGTAGACATGTTTTACTGGAAGTTAGAGTCAGCTGATCGGATCTGCGGGTGAGTCACATGATCAAGTTAGCTGGAATCAGTGAGTTTTAGTTTGAGTTTGGATGTAGAGAAGAACAGACGGCTTAACAGGCCTACATACACGGTAAATCACACTGATTGAAAATACGCTGCCTTCAAAGTAAGTGGAAAACTGTACCAGTTTACTCGTCTATCTGTTGGCGTCACTAATGGAGTAAGTGCATTGTAAAGATGTATCGACGGCATTCATGCACGTAAACAATGTCACAATATGCTGAAAGGATAAAAAGAGCACGACTACGATCTCCAAAAATTTCATGATGTAGCAAAAAGATACATCACGCTGAACCAAAGTAAGAGCGTCATTTCATTTTACCTCAACCACTTTACTTGGTTACACAATCCAGAACAATCAAATTGCCTTTGAATACCGCTGCCCCCATCTGTCTTAAACTCTTTTCAAACGTTGAAGACTGATCTAAAAACGTACAGGCTATTCTACCTTTTCAACGATTAAACATTGACTTCAAAGGTCAACTACCCACTTCTTCGCATGGTAACAAATACCATAATTGATGAGTATTCTCGCTTTCTTTTTGCCTTGCCCTGTAAAGATATGTTTAAAATAAAACTCAACTCATACAGGAGTAAGGCAATTAGATGCGGGATCTAACCACGAGGCAGTATAGGCCATAGGTCAACAGTCGACGCTCTGAAAGTCGAAACAACAGCGTTTATACACTATTATACGCTTTGAAAGTCGAGACAACATTGTTTATACACAATTATGCTATTATAATCAGAGTTACTGTGAAAAGGCTGTGAGATTCCAAAAGCCCTGGGCGTTTACATAAACATCTAAATCGACGGGAAACAGCACAGCCAGGCGGTAAATGCAGCTGCCACTGTCTACGTCGCACTGACAGTAATACATTATCTCGTCAATACATGAGCAGAAATGAGCAAACTAATAAAGGAGCGGCAAACACCAGTCTTTATACAAGCCACGAACTACTCCCTCATTCCAACATAGGCCACAAATCGAAAACATTCGACCTAAGTTTGAAGCGCCCATTTCAATGTATATTTAAGGTGGTGAAGCTCCCATACACGATTCTAGGAACAGATTTCTTATGTTGTCTGGCATATGTCGACATCAAATGCGGTTGAATAATGGATAACAATAGCAGCCTATCAGTACAAGGCAGAATCAGCAAAAATAAGCAAAGTCATATTAAAAAAAAACACGGAAGACACATATACTAAAATACTTCAACATTTTCAAAACATTACACAACCTGTCTACATGTGTTATATATAGGGGTTTCATTAAAAGAGAGTCTTAGAGATAAAGAGATGTTGTTGTAAGAGACTTATTAGTGTTTGTCGTTGAGAGAGAGTCTTATTACAAGTGATGCTGTTGAGGGAGATTGTTCATGTTATGAGAGATTGTTCATGTTATTACGATTCTTATATATTAAATGTTCATTCCTTAGACGTGTAGAAGAAGAAAGCTCTTAGAATGATGAGATAGTGTTCACTGTTCAGACATTGTGTAGACATGAGATGTCGAGGCGTGTATGTAATGACATTTTATAACACAAATATATAATACAATTTTCACTTTACCTTTTTGTAAGAATCATAAGACAAGACGACGTTTTATAAAACACATGATTGTTTATTTTGTCACGACCGGCCGTGGTTTTCGTCATCAAGAATTCAAAGCTTCACATTTTAGTTTCAAAGTGATCGTCTCGCTTCCTAGACGTTCGAATTCCCAGACCCTCTCTGAGTTTCTCACTGACTGTCTCTCTAACTAACTCTCACTTCCTATATTGAGAAATCCATGCATGTCCGGCCAACGTGACGAAACTCACGTGCCATCACATGCGCGAGTCGCACGTTTCCCGAACATTATGATTTCCCAATAACCTATTTTTTCTTTGATGTTTTTACAAAGGAATTCAACCTACATATCTAATTTATTTAACCAATATTTTATTATCCACATTCTTTTAACAATTGAATAGTTTATTTATTATTTATTTCATCCGAATTAACAATTTACTAGACATTCCATTTAAACCTATTGTTCTTTAAAACTTATGTTCAGGGTTCGATTTCTGCTTTCTCTTATTTTATTTTCATTTTAACTAATCTCTCTATTTTTATACTTACATGAAAAGGGGACAGCCCTTATCATGTAACACATGGACGATATTGTGGAATATGACGTCAGGCATCCTATACAGACTCAACGTCCAACCATAAGCGCCAGTATATTAACAGCCGAACAGTACCAGATAACTAGCCAATATCTCATTTGCATGATTTTTCCAATTCACTCAACGGAAAATAATTTTTTTCCAAAATCAACCTCGTGCATACAATCAAATTCCTCTCTACCCCAAAGTTATCCCCAAGACCGCCATCACTACTTCATTCAGAGTTTTAAATTCATTAGAATGCCTTTCTTATTTAGAAACGCGGCTCAGTCTTTTCAACGGATCATAGACGCAGACACTCGTGAATTACCTTTCGTCTATGCGTACATTAACGACTTAATAGTTGCAAGCTCGTCTACCGATGAACATATTAAACACTTCACCCAATTATTTCACTTCTAGAGATTCATGCACCTACAACTTCGGTCTTAAAAATTGATAGATCCCGATTATGAAGTAGTGGTGGATACCAACTCACACTCTTACAATAAGTGACTCCACGCCGAGTCATCCTCCACATAACCCGTTCTCATGCTACATGCGACTGCCCTCGTCATACATGTACACACACTCCTTCTACCAACTCCAACATATTTATACACTGAACTCTTCTCTCTTTCAACAAGTCTGTTTAATATTTCATCTACGTTTCCACACAAGAACATTTTCAGCTACTAAGCCGTTTCTCTCCTATATTCTTACTAACGAAGATAACCAATAAAGTTGATCTGAAATGTTAGAATGAGACTTCTTTTCTTGTCTTCATTTTCTAACTAAAAATGTATGTGCTTGGCAAATTAGCTATACACATTAACCCGTTATCAAAGGGAGAAGACAAAGCCTGAGAGAATGGAAT